>NW_016826280.1:397415-413907 GCF_001698545.2 Rhinopithecus bieti
TAACCTGCAAGGACAATGAGAACACGCAAAAGACCACAGTGGATAAAATTCGCACCAGCAAGTGAAAATGTCAACAAATCTTTGGAAGTGGAATAAAAGTTGGAGAATAGGTATCTGGCATTGCAGAGGAGAGAATGCAGAGACACCTTGGAGCCCAGTGGGGTTAATGGTAGAGAGGGATTCACTGCTTAGAACTCTGACAACTTCAGGGCTGAGGCACAGGTAGCTTGGAGAGCAGGATTAAGGCTCAGGCAGGGCTGAAAACAGGGAGGTAGTCTGAAAACCTCTGTTAGAGCCACTGGACCCACTCCTGATCATTCCCGTCCTTTGCAGTTGCATCACCAACCCCCTGATTCTCACAAGTAACCGGAGAATTGTTCTCTGGAGACCCTGAGAAGGCCAGAATCCCAACTCTGGAACATGTGTCAGAGTCGAGGCCATGGATGAGGTTATGTGCCCCAAACTGAAGGATTAGTAGAGGTCCACATACTCATGACCAGAGCCCCATCCTGTCTCCCATCTTTGACCAGGGCACCAGGAGCCTCGTGTATGCTCCCCACGCAAGACATTGAAAGAGCTTCTCTGCAGAAACAATGCCCCTGTGGTGGTTGGTACAGTGACGACTTAGCTAAATGGAAACTGTGTTTAGCAGAATCCCCTTCTCTGGGTGGTTCTGCTTGGGTTGACAAGAGGATCTGTGTGAAGTTTGGCAAGCAGAAAAGGGAAGCAGCTTCCACCATGTTCTGAATGTGAGTTTAGCATGCTAGGTGCCACCACAGCCCCCAAACATTGTCACTGGTGGCTAACTCACTCTGGTGTTATAGCGGGGCTGCCAGACCCACAGCTCTGTGTCCCCCACAGACTTCCTTCCAGGCATGGCACAGATTTGCTGAGAAATGCTCTAGCTTCCTTGGCAGGTCACCTGCATCATTGAGGTGGAGGTGGTGGTGGCGAGAACACCTCTAACTACTAACTAGGTGTCTGAGTACCACAAACTTGGTGGTTTAAACAGCAGGAATAGAGTCTTCTGGGGTGCTGGAAACGTTCCACAGCTTGATCAGGGTGGTAGCTCCTCAGATTTATCCACATGTACAAGTTTTTCAGACTAGACACTTTGTAGAGTATATCTTATACTTCAATGCAATGTTAACCAATGTTCCACATAGCATTAGTCATTTGCAGTGAGTACTATCAAGAAAAGTTATAGCGTTCCATAAGAGGGCCTAGTCTGAGATGTGGGATCTGAGAGAACACCAGAGAGGATGGGCACAGGAGGTGACCGGGGGGCGGTGTTGTGAAACAGGCATGGGCCAGAGAGGGCACCCATTGTAGCCCATGATAAAGACATTGCACTCATCTCCGAAACCTATGGGCTTCCAAGCAGGAGACATGTCATAGATTACTTTGAAAAGAGTGAATGTTCAAGTACTTTTTTTACTAGCTGAGTTAGCAACTGAGTGTGTCTCTGTAGCACTACTTTATTTTCCAATTTGCATTTAGGGTATGCACTCATTTCATATAGACCACGATATGCTTTGGATTTGTGTCCCCACCCAAACCGCATGTCAAATTGTAATCCCCAGTGTTGGAAGTGGGGCCCGGTGGGAGGTGATTAGTTCATGGGGGCAGATTTCCCCCTTTGGTTCTGTTCCCCTGATACAGTCCTCATGAAATCTGGTTGTTTAAAAGTGTGTGGCACCTCCCCACGCTCTCTCTTCCTCCTGCTCTGGCCATGTGAAGATGTGCCTGCCTCCCCTTTGCCTTCTGCCATGATTGTAAATTTCCTGAAGCCTCCCCAGCCATGCTTCCTTTACAGCCTGCAGAACCATGAGCCAATGAAACCTCTTTTATTTATAAATTACCCAGTTTCAGGTATTTCTTTATAGCAGTGCAAGAATAAACTTAAACCATGACTTCTCTCTTCGCTTTTCCTGTCTCTTCTGTTCAAGACAACAGTACCACTGAGTCAGTGTCTGACATACACACAGGATAGTGCCCATATACCTCTCCCAGATATAACTCTAAGAATGGACAACATCTAGACCAAGACTTTTTTGCAGAACCAGCCAGCTCGATCTTCCAGTGGACCATTGCTCAGACAGTGCTCCATGAGGCATTGGTTAGTAACTGCAGTAAAATATGCTTGGAAAATATTTGGTCAGACAAAGTTACACAGTTTTCCTATTGCAGGACTTCTCATAGAGTTTCCTATGTTAATGTGCATTATGATTCTCTAAGAGGGGGAGATTATATGCAACATTCCCAAATTTATTTGAACCACGGGACCCTTTTGTGAGGTGAACGGTATTAGCAAGTCAAGATACTATGTTAATCTGAGGACTCACAACACAGTGCATAGGTAATCCCTACTAGTTAGTGATTTGTGGCATTATGTCACACAGTAACCTCCTTTATCTTAATTCATTTTTAGAATAAATATAAAGAAATGACAGAAAGCTGAGGTTGTTGTTTTATTTTTGTGTTTCATGAAGACTGATTTCTTCCACTACCATTACCTGCTCACTTTCTTCATCTGTCTTTGGAGCCTCATTCATCTTCACTGGCTATTGATTACTTTCTTCTCTGGTGATTTTACATAGCTAAAAAACCTCCCAATGACTCCTCATATTATGTGAAAGAAATTATATTTTTTGACCCCTTTCAGAAATTACCATAAAACTAATGGGAGTTAGATCCCCATTCTGACTATCACTGTTGACACGTAAAATTGTGTTTTTCATATCTTAAGTCCAAAACCATGTTATCTGTTGTAGATAATTTTAGTGGAATAGACTGCAAAGAATCCTAGAAATGTTAATTCTACTACATCTGACATATGGAGAATTTCTGGTATTCAACTCAAGTTTTGCATTTTCTTTGCAATTTTCAACATGCACAGCCTCACACTCTCTTTCAAAGGCTCTGGTATTATCCAGAAGCAATTACGAAGAAAAACGAAATTACCTTTCATCATTCTATCTATTCAATGCCTTGGAAATGCAGACTGACAATGAACTGACAATTATTTGCAATCCACTTTCAGTTAATTTCACCATAAATTGAGCCTGAGGACTGCTGACAAATAAAATATATTATTCATCTGAAAACATTCTCTTTGGGTCTCCAGATCTCCAATCTATTTCATTAGTGATCATGATCAAACTAAGTTGGGAATTGATTTATGCAATAGTTATCCTTCCACAATAATTAATTAGGAAAATAATGCTTTGGTGGAGCTTTGAAAAGGAGTGATTTCTAAGGCTCTTTGATAAAATAGAAAACTTTAAAAATAATTATGAGTCAGGGTTCCTAAGGGAGTAGATATGCATTGCCTTTCATATTTCCAGAATACACTAGACTTAACTCACAGTCGGGGATAGCTCCTTGAATCTCAATTCAGTTCATCTAACAGTTTTTTGATAGTGTACTACATGCCCAGAACTGTGTGCTAGGTCTGTGAAGGTAACAGAAAGGGAGCTTCTTCAGTGAGTGTACATGGGCAGGTAGCCATATATGGTATTAACTATTCTAATAAATGCTATAATAGACAAAGTTGCAAAGTATTTTTGCAGTCATAACAGCTCCAGGGATTAATTCTGCTTAAACCATTGGGGAATGCTTCATGGGAGAAAGTGACATTAGAGTTGGTCTTTCAATTGGGAGAGATGAATGACTGTGGGCTTGAGAGAATCCAAGTGCAATTCTAGGTAGAGAAAATACACGAACAATTGCAAAGAGCTGGGAAAGTTCCAATTGGGTTTGAGGAGATGTGAGAAGCCTGGGTTGGCTGTGAGAGGTTAGGAGAGGAATGTATGTTGGGATCAGATTGTGAAGGAGAGATGTAAAGTACACAGACAATTTTTAAGAAATATGATTTTAAGCCAGAAAGCTGTGTTGTTCAGGTGACAAATTGGGTTACAGTGCCATAGAGTGAGGGAATTACTGGAAGATATTGCAATTGCCCTGGTGAGAGGCAACAAAAAATCATGGGAGAGGAAAATAGGGATGCAAGGAGAAACAGAATTTGGGAATCATTTAGTTTATCACCTTAAGAGAAGCCACGGCACATTGAGGTCAAGGAGTTATAAGGATTTCGTGGGCGTTGAAGTCATGGAAGTTGTGAGCAAATGATGGTGAGGAAAAGACACAATGAATCAAGTGCTAAAGCCTTGAAAGAAGTTGGAGGTGTCTAGGAAGCTGATAGATGAGGATAATGTTTGTTCACTCTTTGGTTCATGTACTCATTCAAAGGCCTATAATTCAGAACCTTCTCCGCTGGGCACTGGGGATGCAAAACCAATAAGACACATTAAGTCAACAGCATTGATCAAAGAGGGAATGTATTATCTTCAGGCAGGGAAAGGTTTCAAGGTTAGTTAACAGACCTCAAAAGTGAAAATTCATGAAATTCAGGATAATACATACAGGTCAACAAAAACTTACAAAGAAATGGGAAAAGATGCTGCTCCAAGTCAAGTTTCATGTCACTTTTCCAGGCAGGAAGACAAGAATGAAAAATGGCAAACAATATATATGTTAATCTTACCCCTTTGAGGGATTTTCCTAGAAGTCATCCACTTTCATTTTATTTTCGGAATGGGTCACATGTCTATTCCTAGTCTTCATGAAAGCGTGGGAAATGTAGAATTTAACTGAGCGCATTTTTGTGCCCAACAAGTTCTTCTAGAAAAGAGGCAAGAAAGAATGGACATGGCCTAGACAACTAGCAACTACACTTTCATGGTAAAGGGTTCAATTCACCAAGAAGAGCTAATTGTCCTAAATATATATGCACCCAATACAGGAGCACCCAGATTCATAAAGCAAGTTCTTAGAGACCCACAAAGAGACTTAGATTCCCATTCAATAATAGTGGGGGATTTTAACATCCTGCTGATAAGATTAGACAGATGATTGAGACAGAAAATTAACAAAGTTGTTCAGGACCTGAACTCAGCTCTGGATCAAGAGGACCTGATACATATCTACAGAACTCTCCACCCCAAAACAACAGAATATACATTCTTCTTATTGCCACATGACACTTACTCTAAAATTGGTCATGTAATTATGTAAAAAGCTCCTCAGCAAATTCAAAAGCAAATTCAAAAGAACGGAGATCATAACAGTCTCCCAGATCACAGAGCAATCAAATTAGAACTCAAGATAAAGAAACTCATTCAAAACCACACAACTACGTGGAAATCGAACAACCTGTTCCTGAATGACTCCTGGCAAACAATAAAATTAGGACAGAAATCAGGAAGTTCTAATGAGAATACATGGAGACAGGAGGGGAACAACACACAGGGGCCTGTTGGAGGGGCACAGGGAGGGAGAACATCAGGATGAATAGCTAATGCATGAAGGGCTTAATACCTAGGTGAGGGGTTAATAAGTGTAGCAAACCACCATGGCACACGTTTACCTATGTAACAAACCTGCACATCCTACACATGTATCCTAGAACTTTAAATTAGTTTAAATTAAATTAAGAAATCAAGAAGATATTTGAAACTAATAAGAATAAAGAGACAACACACCAGGATCTCTGGGATGCAGCTAAAGCAGTGCTAAGAGGAAAATTTATAGCACTAAAATGTCTACATCAAAAAGCTAGAAAGATCTCAAGTCAACAACCTAACATCACAAGAACTAGAGAACCAAGAGCAAACAAATCTCAAAGCTAGCAGAAGACAAGAAATAACCAAGATCAGACAGGAACTGAAGGAAATAGAGACGTGAAAAAACCTTCAGAAAATCAACAAATCCAGGAGCTTGTTTTTTTGGCAAAAAGTAATAAAAGAGCTAGACTGCTAGCTAGACTAATAAAGAAGAAAAGAGAGAAGAATCAAACAGATGCAATCAGAAATGATAAGGGGAATATCACCAGTGACCCCACAGAAATGCATATTTAAATATATTTTTGGCCAGGCATGGTGGCTTATGCCTATAATCCCAGCATCCTGGGAGGCCAAAACAGGAGGATCACTTCAGACCAGGGGTTCAAGACTGGCCCAGGAAACATAGTAAGACCCTGGCTGTACGAAAAATAAAATAAAAATTTGACAGTCATGGTTGTGCACACCTGTAGTCCTAGATATTCAGGAAGCAGAGGCAGGAGGATCACTTGAACCTACAAGTTCGAGGTTACAGTGACCTGTGATTGCACCACTGCACTTCAGCCTGGGCAACAAGAGTGAGAACCTGTCTCAAAAATAAATAAATACATTTTCACTGTATCATTCTCATTGATTAAAGGCTTCCTAGAGCATAAGTTCTAGTTTAAAAGTAATTTTTCTAGAATTTTGAAGCATTGCTCCATTTTGTTCCAACTCCAGTGTTACTCTTGAGAAATCATGCCACTCTGATTCTCATTTCTTTGTTATGTGATGTGATCATTCTCTCTGTAAAATCTTAGTTTCCCCTCTTTATCTCTAATGTTCTGAAATGTCATAATAATGTGCCTTTGTGTAGATCATTTTCCATGTCTTACACATGGCATTGAGAGGATCTTTTCAATCATGACACTGCTTTATTATTTCTGTGAAAATCCTCTCCCCTACTGTTTTATACTAGGATATCTGACCTCCTGGACATTTTCTTCATTCTATTTCCAACTCTTCTATTGAATTTTTAAATTTCAGCTATCACTTTTTAATTTCCAAGAGCCCCTTCTTTTTTCTCTAATTATTACTGATGTGGTTTGGCTGTGTCCCCACCCAAATCTCATCTTGAATTGTAGTTCCTATAATCCCCACATGTTGTGGGAGGGACCCCGTGGGAGGTAGTTGAATCATGTGAGTGGTTACCTCCATGCTGTTCTCATGATAGTGAGTGAGTTCTTGCAAGTTCTTGCAAGATGGTTTTATAAGGGGATTTTTCCCCACTTCACTCTGCAATTCTCCTTGCTGCTGCCATACGAAGAAGAATGTGTTTGCTTTCCCTTCTGCTATGATTGTAAGATTCCTGAGGCCTTCCAACTGTGGAACTGTGAGTCAATTAAACCTCTTTCCTTTATGAATTACCCAGTCTTGGGTATTTATTCATAGCAGCATGAGAATGAACTAATACAGTTACTAACTACAATTAATAATTATCTTTAATTATAGTATAACAAGCTTTTAAGTGAGGTTTTTAATAAATTTGGAGTTGTGTCTGAGGCTGAAAGTCTAGAATGCCATCTATGCCCATATTCCAAAAGAAGATGTTAGACATTCATGAAGGACTAACATACCATGCATTTACAGTAACATAAGTCTTGTGCCCACAGCCCACCTCCCAACTTTAGTTGTGAAGAAAGAAAATCCATAAAATGCTGGAGACTCTTTAGAGTGAGTTAGAATTTTTTTTTTTTTTTTTGAAGAGCATCATATATGGGCACATGAACATTTAAAGTAGAAGTTTCTCTCCACCTCTTGGGTCAAGCAAGGGGAAGCTTCATGTGCACGCTCTAGACACTGAGTTACTTGCCAGGAGTGGAGACGAACATCTCAGTCCCCAGTCAGCTGCTGCTGAGCTGCAGAAATGTGTAGACTTGTTCTGTGCTTCTACTTGAGCGGAGAGTGGGGAAAGAGTATTCTTGGGAGAACTAGACCCATGTCCGCTGGATTTAGGGGGTTAGGTGGGTGGTGGGGCAGAAGGATTAGTGACTTCTACTCACCTAAGGCTGCCTGGAGATGCTTGTGTAGAAAAAAGAAGGGACTGCAATGGGAATGGTCTAAACTTTTGTCATTGAATTAGACAGAGATTCATGAGTTTTTCCAAGAACTAAATGAGAAATCAGGAAAGTAATAGTGAGCTTGAGTTTCCACCCAAGAGTTCTGGCTCAACAGAATGAGCTTGCATCAAGAGTACTTGGGAAGAGAATTAGGGGAAATCATGAAAGGTCAGCTGCATGGGGTTTCACCAAGTAAAGTGTGGGGAGAACAGTGTGAGGTCAAAAGTCCCACGGGAGAGTGAGCAAAAAAAAAAAAAAAAAAAAAAAAAAACTATGCAAAAACACCCCCAGCTGAAAAGGTCAGCGTTGGGGCACCTGCCACACAGAGGTACCAATGTCAGGTACAACCGCCCAATAATATAGGACTGTCTTTTCCTCTTCTAACCCCTGCTCCCCTTGGGCATAATACTAAGGGGGGCAGAGTAGCATCAGCTAGTGAAGAAAGAAAGAAGGGTTTTGATGGAGACAAAAAGAATAGACCATGAACCCCCACTTCCATCTGGCAGAATTCAGAATCAGACCCAAGCTAGAAAGTGGGAGAAGATGTAGATTAGATAAAAGATGGAAGATTAGATTAGGGTGTACTTTTCAATACCCCAAAATGAGACTGTTCTAATCTCCAAAAGTGCCCAGAAAAGCCTTAGACTTTGCACAAGACATAATCCTGGTATGGGAGAAAGGAAATCTGACAGAGAAAATTTAAAAATGACCAGGTTGTTTCCTGCCTGTTATTTGTCAAGTACAATTCATTTGAGAAAGTGGTTATAATAGCATTTTTGTTTCCTTTTCCATTCTCTGTGTCCTTGTAGAATCACACTTTTGCCATCATTTCAGTGGGATTTCAGGTGAGAGAAAAGATGGACACATGTGCTCAGTCCCTTTTTAAACTACAAGTCAATGTAACTGCCTTATTTATTTATTTATTTTATTATTATTACTATTATTTTGGACCAAATGCTCCTTTTCCAGGAAAGACTAAGTTGACCTACTGATATTTGAGTGAGTAATCAATAGATAACAGGATAGTCCAAATTTCCACTTCAAATATTGGGCATATTCCACTTACGTAAGTTCATTTAAGAGAAAAGTTTTAGCCAAGCATGGTAGTGCACACCTATGATCCCAGCTACTCGGGAGCCTGGGAGATCGAGGCTGCAGTGAGCCATGATTGAGCCACTGCATTCCCACGTGACTGACAGAGTGAGATCCTATCTCAATAAAAAAGTAAAGAAAAAAGAAAACAAAAAAGAAAAACTATAACTGTGGTCCATTATCCTGTAGCTAACCATCTGAATTTCTCAGAAAGAATAATCATTGACTGTCACATCTGCCACCTAGTGGCCACTCTGATGCACACATTATGCTAATACTTAGCCTACACCTTTTCATCCTTCACCCCTACATCCATCATTCATTCATTCACCCATCCATCTATCCATCCATTCATCCACCCATCCACCCATTATCCCTTCATCCATCCATCCACCCATCATTCATATTCATTTAGCCATCCATCCGTCTGTCTACACATACGTGCCTGGTGCACTTATTTGGGTCAGGCTCTAGGCATACAGATAAGCAGAATACATGAGCCCCTGACCTTCCTCGAGGAAGTGACAATCTAATGGTGGAGAAAGACATGTATTTTTCTTTCTTTGAGGGAGTATTCTAAAAGCTGAGTCTCCAATGTCCAAGTCTGTGTTTCAAGATTTTTTTAAAAATCTCAACTGGCTTCTTCCCTGTAATTTAATGAAATACTTAAGCCTTTGACGTATTAAAGGGGAAAAAATCCAAAAAGAAAAAACAAACTTTTCATAAATCATGCTACCTCTAACCATTTTCTTATTTCTTTCCTTTCATTCATAGCCAAGTTACAGGACACACATGGCCTTTTGGTCTACAGCGACTGACAAGTCATTGGCAAAAAATTGCCAGTTTTTAAGGTAACTGGTGGCAGTACGTGGTTTTTACTGAAGGGCCTCTTTATTTCTTCTCTTCATGCAGGCCAAGATGTCAGGGTCAAAGCCATCTCAGCTTCAAGAGACCCAAGATCCAATGCGAAAATGGGATCCTAATTTCTTTTTTTTTTCTCTCTCTTTTTTGAGAGGGAGTCTTGTTCTGTCGCCCAGGATGGAGTGCAGTGGCCAGATCTCAGCTCACTGCAAGCTCCGCCTCCCGGGTTCACGCCATTCTCCTGCCTCAGCCTCCGGAGTAGCTGGGACTACAGGCGCCCGCCACCGCGCCCGGCTAGTTTTTTGTATTTTTTTAGTAGAGACGGGGTTTCACCGTATTAGCCAGGATGGTCTCGATCTCCTGACCTCGTGATCCGCCCGTCTCGGCCTCCAAAAGTGCTGGGATTACAGGCTTGAGCCACCGCGCCCGGCCTAGGGATCCTAATTTCTAAAGTTCCAAGTACTCTGCCTTCCAGCTATACCTTCCTTTTTATGTATAGGAATTATGGCTCTGGAAGCTGCAAATTTTACAACAGCGGCAAAATAATACTAAAAAAATTTCAGAATTATAGTGGCTATTGCATAGAATGTTCCCGATGAACAACACCACACTTTTTAAAAAATTTAATGATTTATTTATTTACTTATTTATCTTTTTTTTTTTTTGATACAAAGTCTTGCTGTGTTGCTCAGGTTGATTTCAAACTCCTGGGCTGAAGCCATCCTCCCATCGTGGCCTCTTGAGTAGCTGGGACTACAGGCAAAAGCCACTGCACCTGGCTCAACATTGTGTTAGCAGCAGTGATGCTGTTTGTACAGATTCACTGTCTGCAGCAACTCAGTTCTTGCCTCCTTAAAAGAAAGAATTCATCTGAGGAGCATAACACACAGCATGAAAGTATATTTTAAAAGTTTCAGAGCAGAAATGAAAGGAAGTAAAGTATATTTGGAAAAGGGCCAAGCAAGGAACTTGGGAGTTTCAAGTGCCTCCCCTTGACTTGGGGTTTACATGTTGGTATGATTCCAGGGTTTGTGTTTCTTCTCCCCTTATTCTTCCCTTGGGGTGGGCTGCCCAAGTGCACAGTGGCCTGCCAGGACTTGGGAGGGGCCACATGTACAGTGTGTTTACTGAAATTGTGCACATGCTCATTTGAGGCATTTTTCCCTTACCCGTCACGTATCCCAGAAGAAGGTCATATACCAGTTAAACTGCCATCTTGCCTCTTAGTGTGCATGCCTGGGCCCACTAGCCCAAGTCCTGAGATCTTATTGGGAAGCTGCTGCTCATCAGCTTCAGGTGTTTTCTGTCTATTGGGAGCGGGCCTTTCCCTGGCACCAGCTGTGACCAATTACAACGTTAGCTAGACAGTTTAACAACTGCCTGATCATCACTTGATAGTCACCTGACATTCCTGGTGGAGGGGGGCCTCTTCTGCCCTGCTCATATCTGCCTAACTACCTACTCTAACAATTACACTTTAAGACTGATCCGTTCCCTTCCATGGGCAGTGACTGCTTTCCTGATCATCTCATTTCTTGTCCTGAGAACTTGGCTTGACTTTCCATCTGTCAGGGGTACATGGGTTGTTGGGTCTGTGTATATAGGTGGCCAATCAAAAGGCTAGGAGCCTCAAGAATATGGCTAGACAGAAATGGAGCTGCACCCCATTTGCAGCTAGCAAAATATGGCCAGACAGAGATGTGGGTTGCACCTTACTTGCAGCTAGACTGATTGTGATACAGGAGAGAGAAAGAAATTTTTTTTTTTTTTTTTTTTGAGACGGAGTCTCGCTCTGTTGCCCAGGCTGGAGTGCAGTGGCCAGATCTCGGCTCAGTGCAAGCTCCGCCTCCCGGGTTTACGCCATTCTCCTGCCTCAGCCTCCCGAGTAGCTGGGACTACAGGCGCCCGCCACCTCACCCGCCTAGTTTTTTGTATTTTTTTTCAGTAGAGACGGAGTTTCACTGTGTTAGCCAGGATGGTCTCGATCTCCTGATCCGCCCGTCTTGGCCTCCCAAAGTGCTGGGATTACAGGCTTGAGCCACCGCGCCCGGCCGAAAGAAATTATTTAGGCAGATAGTGACGACAAAGAGTCCTTGGCAGAACTTCCCTTCTAACAAAAAAGCATAACTAGAAATCATGTCTTTTCTAACAAAGAGCAGCCTGAGAAACAGGGGTGCAAAACATAAAAAAGGAAGCTGGAAGCTTGCACAAGGGAATGCCAGCAACTGCACCAACAAAAAGCGCTACCTGGGAGACAGACATGTCCACCATGGAAGCTCCATCTTCCCTTTTTTGTTAGCACATGTACAGTAAGAAAGAAATGGGCAACATGAAGAAGCTCAGGCAGAGAACCCACCTGCATAATAAAAGATTGGGGTGGGGGCTGCCAGAGATTCGCACCCTATGCAGATGGCACACCTGGTCCTAACTGATTTTTTGTGTCCTATGTAGATCAGACATCGCCTCCCTCTTAACTCATCTATAAAAACCACTGCATTTCACCACAAATCGGCAACCAGTTTTTCTGGGACACCGCTCTGTAGCAGAGAGCTATTCTCTTTCTTTTACCTGTTAAATCTCCACTCCTAACCTTACTCTTTGTGTGTCTGCATCCTTGCTCTCCATGGCCACGAGGCAACGAACCTCAGGTGTCACCCCAGACAATGATGCCACTTCAATCGTTGCAGCTCTCACGGCATTATTTAAGTCTCTGGGTTTTTTTTGTTGTTGTTGCTTTGTTGCTGTTGTTGTTGTTGTTGGTTTTGACTGTTTTTTGGGAGTGGCTCTGGAAGAGCTGATCTACAGGGCTCTCAGATTAGGTCTACCCAGGGATGCCTTCAATAAGTGTAAGCTTCTAATAGTGCCTTCAATGGTGCAGAAGCTTCTAAAAGTATTTCAAAAAATTTTATTGCATCTTTTGAATGGCTTTTACAAAATGCCAAATAAAAAGCTTAAGTGATTGATAAGAAAATTAAATCTACTGACCTTTTCGTTTAGCCCTGTTCATTGAAGAACTCCATCCTAAAGTCAGTAATCTAATTAAGAAACAAGCTCAATTGAAAAGACTGCCCGTTGAACTAACTTGGTCCCCAAAATACAACTTTCTGTATTTAGCTAGCTATTTTGAAATTCCTTGTAAAAATAAATTTGCATCTATAAACGAAATCTCCATTTCTAAGGGTGTCTTCCTCTCATTACCTAAATCACAATAGGAAAGACATTGGCTTAAAGCTTACGTAACAAATTTTACTCTTGTTTAAGGTAATATTCCCAGCCATCTTGTTTTAACTGAGTCTTTTACCTACACCCTTCTTTATCTCAGCAAATAGGGGCATTTAGACCTAAGTTCTGTAAATTTTCCACCTTGTTTCACACAAATGTTGTGACTTTGGAAACGCAAATTTAAGGCCACCTACCTAACAATTGTTTAGAGTAAAGAATAATCAATCATAAGATTGATAAAGTGGAGAGAGATTTTGAAAACTGGAAAATGCAGAATATTTATTTGTTTATTTATTTTTGAAACAGGGTCTCCCTCTGTTACCCAGGCTGGAGTACAGTGGCACAATCATAGCTCACTGTAACCTTGAACTTTCAGGCTCAAGCAATTCTCTCACTTCAGCCTCTGGAGTAGCTGGGACTACAGGAGCACACCACCATACTCAACTAATTTTTTTTTTGTAGAGACTGGGCCTCGCTATGTTGCCCAGGCTGGCTTTGAACTCCTGGCCTCAAGTGATCCTCCCACCTGAGCCTCCAAAAGGGCTGAGATTATAGGTATGAAAAAATAAATAAATCTCAGGACCCCAAAATCACTAAGCCAAAGAGAAAAGTCAGGCTGGGAACTGCGAAGGGCAAACCTGCCTCCCATTCTATTCCTAAATAAGATGGCTACAAAGATTAAAAAAGCTACATGCCTCCCTCACAATTTGTCCACAAAATAATTCCTGGTGGACAAAGGACAGACAGAACTCAAAGTCATCCCTCTGCTCCCAGGAGACAAATGCACAGCTGACTGCTTCCTTTGATTCAGTGGAAGGCTAATCAGAAACCCAAAATAATGCAACCATTTGTTCTTTATCTACCTATGACCTGGAAGCCCCCTCCTGACTTTGAGTTGTCCCACCTTTCCAGGCCGAACCAATGTACCTCTTACATATATTGATTGATGCCTCATGTCGCCCTAAAATGTATAAAACCAAGCTGTGCTCTGACCACCTTGGGCACATGTTGTTAGGACCTTCTGAGGCTGTGTCATGGGTGCACCCTTAACCTTGGCAAAATAAACTTCCTAAATTGAGTGAGACTTGTCTTAGATACTCTGGTTTACACAGGCATGAGTCACCATGCCTGGCTAGAAGAATCTTTAAAAAGCTGTAAGATCTGCTTCTCTCTGTGTGTCTGTGTGTCTATATGTATTACGTATATGTGATATTTCTCTACCAAAATATCTGAAAAAAAGCTCTAATTTGCTTGAAGAAAACCTAAACACTTAGATCAAATATTTTAATGCCTTTTAGTTCATGTGATTTGAGTAAATCTTTGGTAAATAGGATGAGTTTATTACTATTGTTGTTTTAACAAAAACAACTGTGTCTTGTGATCAGGAAAATACCCATGCATTTAACTTTAGAGTTCGTGCTTAGTATTTGCATCCTTTAAAAATGGGTTGCATGGAAATAACTCAAATGATGGCTAGCCTTGTTTAATGGGCAATTCAAGAATTCTTGTTAAGAATGACCAGACTAGGCTAATGTAGACAGGATAAAAGTTTATAAATAAGATTTTCATGGTTTCAAAAATCTTTGTAAGTAACTTAAAGTTGTGTTATAAATAAGTAATAGATTCTCATGAAATGTCTGAATCATTTCTACCTACGATAAAATGCTGAAACATTGTTACACATAAGTTTAAGTTTGTTTTGGCTTCTTAAATTGTACAAAAGACAAAATGCATTTAAGTCTGTTAGTAAATATGTTCTATCCCACATTAAAAAGTTGTACTTTAACCAGATACAACGAATGGCACATGCATGTAGTCCCAGCTACTTAGGAGGCTGAGGCAGGAGGATCACTTGAGACCAGGAATGTGAGCCCAGCTTGTGTAATAAAGACCCCATCTCTAAAAGAAAAAGATAAAAAGAAAATTTGTACCTTCAGGAAGCACATATTTCTAGAAATTATGAAATGGTGCTAGTCTACAGAATTGTTTTGCAACTGCTAAGGATTAAAAACTATAATTAGTATATATAATTAAAACTACTAGAAATAAGGGGAACAATTCAATATGCTAAGTAGGAAAGTGAGAGTGTTTTGTTGAGAAAAATTATAAGGAAGGCATAAAGGCGTGCTTTTTTCTCTTTGGGAGAAAAGTAATTTTGTCTAATTTTGATATTATTTAAAGGTTGTTTCAAAATATGGATTTGGGAAGTAAAGAGAAGCAAGGAAAGAGGGAACCAGTAAGCAGGAGAAAGATATTTTGTGTTTTATCAAGATAATTTCCTGTGCTTCATACTGTCTTTATTAGGTCTCTGATTACTTAAGAAAATTGAGTTAAAGGGTTAAGTTTTTTCCTACAAATATGCATTTTTTTCCCCCCCATACAGGGTCTGGTTCTGTTGCCCGGGCTGGACTATGGTGGCATGATCTCAGCTCACTGCAACTTCTGCCTCCTGGGCTCAAGCTATCCTCCCACCTCAGCCTTCCAAGTAGCTGGGTCTACAGGAGCATGCCGCTGTGCCTGGCTAATTTTTTGTCATTGTTGTACTTTTTGTAGAGACAGGGCGTATTAGTCCATTTCCACGCTGCTGATAAAGACATACCCGAGACTGGGCAATTTACAGAAGAAAGCGGTTTATTGGACTTACAATTCCACGTGGCTGGGAAGGCCTCACAGTCATGACTGAAGGTGAAAGGCATGTCTCACATGGCAGGAGACAAGAGAAGAGAGCTTATGCAGGGAAAGTCCCCTTTTTAAAACCATCGGATCTCATGAGACCTATTCACTATCACGAGAACAGCACAGGAAAGACCTGCCCCATGATTCAATTACCTCCCACCGTGTCCCTCTCATAAACACATGGGAATTCAAGATGAGATTTGGGTGAGGATACAGCCAAACCATATTACGAGGTTTTGCCACGTTGCCCAGGCTGATCTCGAACTCCTAGACTTGAGCAATCATCCTGCCTAGGTCTCCCAAATGCTGGGATTACAGGTGTGAGCCACTTCCCCCAGCCTTGCAACTTCTTTCAATTACAACTCTGGTTAAAGGAATAACTATTGTTTCATAGTGGCCTGTGATCCTACTTTTGATCAAGTGTTTTGAAAGTTTATTTTTGGGGGGAGGGGGGAGGAATGGCATTGGGAGTTATACCTGATGTAAATGACGAGTTGATGGGTGCTGATGAGTTGATGGGTGCAGCACAGCAACATGGCACATGTATACATATGTAACAAATCTGCATGTTGTACACATGTACCCTAGAACTTAAAGTATAATAATAATAATAATAAAGAAAGTTTATTTTTGACAAACTTCCTAAAACCAAATTATAAAATTAAGTCTTTTTGACCTTGAGCCAGCTGTTGGACAGCTCAGAGGACCCCTGGAAATGCAAAAGAGAGATAGTAAACAGATTAAGCAGCTTATTTGATTCATTAATTTACATGAGAAACTTTGTCAAATAAGAAATGGAATTTAACCTTCTTCGAGTTATATTTTTATGTCTTCAAGGAGGTTCATAATAAGGATAGAAAGAACTCTGGCAAGTACAGGTTTCTGATAAATTTGAGTTTGTGGGTTTTTTTTTTTTTTTTT
>NW_016826280.1:414168-520177 GCF_001698545.2 Rhinopithecus bieti
TTTTTTTTTTTTGGTACCATTGGAGTGGGTAAGAATTTCTAGAACTCTAATGAAGAAACTGATGGGTTTGTGAAACTGCTATCCGAGATTAAACAGAACAAAAATGTATTACATGACACTGAATGAACTGACAAGAAGGAATAATGGGGCTTAATGGTGTTTTAAAACAGAAATATTTCTGATTCTTTTAATGTTTCATTATCCAGATTTAAGGGAACATTTTTTTTCTTTTAAACTAGCTATAACTTATAGCAATTTGCTAATGCATACTTTCGTAAACAAAAATGGAAACATTTGCTTTTGTTCCTTACCTGATCCCTCCAAAACTCAGGAAATAATTCATGGGTATTCTTATTTTTGTTTATGATGATATGGTTATTTGCATATATTCAACAAGAGTCTATTCTCTTTAACATGATACAACTGAAAACATTGACTGTATTATCAAGGCTTTGACTGGAATGTCATATTTGAAAACATGCATACAATGTCTGGCTTTAAGGGCAAAGTCTGATGTCTGCATTGGTTTGACTTCCTAGCATCGAGAGGTTTTAAGAAGTCCAGTCTGAGGTTTCTTGTCAAAATTATCAGCAAAGCAAATTTAAAAGGAACCTATATGGTTATTCTTGCTGTACTTACACAGATAATTAGGCCAAGTCTGAGACTAAACTTATTTTACAAACAAATTGGTGTTACTGTGATTATTTTTAGTAGAAGTGGAGGTGACAATAGAGAGAGAAATTATGTTTCAGAAGAAAACCATAGTACACATGTTAGATCGTAGCCCTGTTCATTGTTTTCAAGTTTTTATTATTTATTTAGGATTGGATCTTCAATTCCTCTAGTTTACTTCAATATCTGGCTACAACTCTCCAACCAAGAACAAAAACTGCTAAGCTGGACAATTTGACATAAGTTTCAGGGATAAAGTCTCATGCCTGCTATGTTGAGCACATGGAGAGCTCACCAGAATGCCCAATGCCACAACCCAAGGAGGGAATCATGGGAACCCTGGTTTATAGTCAGTGGGCCAGAAGCTGAGGTCAAAATCTGAGTTTGTAATTGGCATGGGAAATGGGGTCAGTTTCCTAGGACTGAGCCCTCACCTATCATGAGCTCTCAACCCAACTTTACCTGGCTGTCTCCAGGTAAGTAGGATCAGAATAGCAGGACGCTTAGCTGGTGTTTGCTGCAGAGTTGCTTGGTTGGCATGTGGAGAAAACCCCCCACACATCTGGTGCCAGAAGTACTGTGTGATTGTGAGTAGAGAGTGGGGAAACATACTTAGGGTTTTCCCATATGTATATCCATGCAAATATATGTGTGAATCTTAGTATAATTCTTTTCATCTTATTTGATTTCAAGATAATGAAAGTTGTATTCTTATTGCTATTTATTAATAGGAATTCTGATTAATCCAGAAAACAGTATTTTTTGGTCTCTCTTCTAAAGTAATTTTCATTTTCTCTCATCTAGTTTTCACATGAAAGCTGGATGGAACTATAATACAAAGGATAATGTTATGTAAATGCAATCTATTTGGAAGTGAAATTCCTGAGTCAATTGTTTCCTTTCATTTCTAGACAGTGTAAGGGTAGTACTTGAGTTGGTGGTGTTAACCCCCTCCCCAAAACATGAAAGGTAATAGGGATCCTATGTGGGCAGTCCTGCCACTGGAGACATTTGAAACTCAAATTCCATTTCTATACATCAAAGGCTAAATCACACTAGTGGTAAAACTAACATGTTTACAAAACAAATTTTGATTTAAACAAACCAACAAAACTCCCTCTGATTGCTCTCATTGCACTTAGGTAAAATCCAGTCCCCTCCTGGTGGTCCCCAAGGTCCTGATTGGACAAGGCCATCCAGTGGCACCTAGCGTTCCTGCTCCAACCCCTCAGGTGCAAGCTCCTCCCTATTCATGGACCCCTCTCTGTTGGAAGCCCTTATCCCACTTCAGGTCTAACCCTGTTTCATCTCAACTCTTACATGTTGTGTCCCTGGAGAAACTTTCATTAACTTCCCACTCAAAACTGTTCCTCCTCTTCCTCTTTTTCATCCCACTTTTCAACTCATTATTAAAGGCACTTGTTTCAACATGCAACGTGTCATTTGTGCTGTGATGATTGGTTGACTGTGTATGTTCATCTCAGAGCTCTATTTTGTTTCTTCTCTGTATCCAGTGTTTTTCAGACAGAGGGTTGGGCGTGCTTATGGCATCTGGGGGAACAATTCTTCATGCAGTTTATTAGGTTATGCATGATAATGATGCTTAACAAACAACCCCCAAACCTCATTGGTCATAGCAAGCACTGATGTCTCACTCATGGGCTTGGTGCTCAGCTGGGCTTGGGGCTCAGGTCTGCTCTGCTCTCTCACTGGTGTTTCCTGTTTGAGGGCCCAGGTGGATGGAGGTATGGTTGCCTGAGTATGTGTTCTGCTGGTGAATGACACGAGCATAGGAGAGTGAGGGAACACAGAATGGTTCTTAACATCTCACCCAGAACTGGCACAATCGCCTATCTGCTCACATTTCTCTGGTCAAAGAAATTTTTATGACCTAAAATCAATGCAGGAAGTTTGATGTCTTTAACAACTGGGTGCTAAATGTCGGTAATACTTCTGCTGTGGTCTGAATGTTTGGGTTACCCCAAAATCTATATGTGGAAATCCTGACTTCCACAAGATGATAGTATTAGAAGATGGGAGGTGATTAGGGTTCTACCATAATGAATGGGATCGTGCTCTTATAAAAGAGGCCTTACAGAGGCTCCTTACCCTTCTACCATGTGAGGTGACAATGTACATCCATGAGAAATGGGACCTCACCAGACATTACGTTTGGTAGTGCCTTGACTTTGGACTTCCCAGCCTCCAGAAGTGAGGAAAATAAATTTTTGTAGTTTACAAGCCACTCTACAGTATTTTGTTATAGCAGCCTGAAGAGACTAAGACAATCTCCCACGCTCTGTGAAAACTCCAAACTGCTCCTTGGTCCTGAATCTCTACCCTCACCCACATTGAGAGCCCTTCTCTGTGCCTGGCCACAAGAGGCATAGAATGAATATTTGGTGAAAAATTAACTTTGCCAAATTGCCCTCCAAGAAATGTTGTAAAACCTTACTGACTAGGGAATGCTACTGGCATTTGTTTAATGTCCTTTAAACATAATTATTTTTTCCATGCAAAATGATACCATATTTTAACCTTTTAGAATAAGGCTGAGTTTTTTATTTCAGACAATTAGTGACAATTTCTTTTAGAAATTCTCTATTCAAGTCTTATGCTCATTTTTTCTATTAAATTTTTCTTCCTCATTTGGAAGAATTCTTGTCATAGGTAACAAATATGTTTCCAGTTTGCCTTTTAAATGTTGTAATAATTTTTTGGCAGGCAGACATTGTTAACATTTATATAGCCTCATCTCTCACTGTTTTTGTTCATGGCCTGCTGAAGCACACATTTTCACTACATCAAATGAACAGACCATAATGTACTTAACCAATCCCTTATTATGGGCTATTTACTAAGTTTATAGGTTTTTTTTCTTGTCAGTAACATTGTGATGAAGATCTTATATAAGCCCTAAAAGTAGAAGTATCGTATCAAAGGATATTTTTTAAGTTCTTAATATATTTTGTCAAATTACTATTGAAATTTTACTTCCTAGACCCTATACCTCAGTTCCCCCAAACCCCAGGACTCACATCCCAGACATTCCTTCATCCAAAGACCCACACCCCAGATCCTCACACCCCAGGCCCTGCTGCTGAAATCCTTACTGGTCAGCCTTGTGCTGAAACAAGCAAGGAGAGGACTGACAGCAGGACTGAAAGGGTCATGGGAGACTGTCCAGAACACCTCAGATGCTCCTTCTGCCAGCAATGCTTTCCCCTGAGATCATTCTATGGCACTCTTCTGGGATTTAGGTCTCCTCTCAAATGGCACTGCAAAGCCTAATCCTGGCCCCTTCATCTAAAAGTGACTCTGACTCTAGCTATTCTTTACTGCATTACACTGTTTGTTGTGGTTGTTGTTGTTGTCATTGTTGTTTGTTTGTTTAATTGTAGAGACAGGTTTTTGCCATGTTTCCCAGGCTGGTCTCGAACTCCTGGGCTCAAGCAATCTGCCTGCCTCAGCCTCCCAAACTGCTGGGATTACAAGTGTGAGCCACCACACCCAAACTACACTGGCTTTCCCCCCTTTAATAGCACCTATTTCTACCTGATGTTCTCTTATTAATTATGTGTTTAATTTCTGTCCATAATTATCTTGTTTGGTGTGTTGACTGCAGTATCTCCAGCACCAGGAACAGTTTCTGACACAGAGAAACTCTTCTTAAATTGACTGCTCATTGGAATCACCTGTGAAGGTTTGACAGTTCCCATTACCCACCCCCCACCACAGGAAAGAGTTGTTTAGTTATTAACTTTACTGACAAATGGAAAGATTATTTTTCTCCAGGAGATAGAGAATGTAGCAGATATTCTCAAGCATGTTTATTTACTACTGTGTAGTTGGGCCCTTGCTGAATCCTTTTTAATGTAGCTAATAGAGTGTGGTTGTACAAACTATGAAAGTTATTGAAAATCTTTGATAAAACTCTCATTTTGGGGGGAAAAATGTATTGGAAGAACTCATCCAAGTGTGTGTGTGCACATGCTGTGTTTTTCTAACCTTCAGTCCAGAAGTAGAAGGGGTTTAACTCTGCTTGCACTGCCTGTGCCTCCATTATTTTACTGTAGAAATGTGAAATGCTAAATATAGGATGGAGCATTATACAATTGTACTGCCTAAGAATAGACCAGCATGCCATTAAGACTTTTTAGGAAGAACTCATTTAACCTAAGAGCTCTTTGTTTATGGATTTTGAATTTTGTATACCACTGTGATCTATAAAGCAACAAACCCATAGTGAAGTCACTATTCACTACTGTGTTGTATATAAAACAATATGTTCCAAGGCAAAAAATTCAATATTCATGCCTCTCCCTAACCCAATTAAATCAGAATTGCTAAGGGTGGAATCCAGGTGATTCCAATGTGCAGCCAAGTTTGAGAGCTACTGACGTAGAAGAAACTCAGCAATATTTGTTGGATGGATGGATGGATGGATGGATGGATGGATGGATGGATGGTTGGATGGATAAGCAAAAGAACATGGGGAATGAGAAATTTGGGGCTTTGGTCCCAGCACTCCCTCTATTGTGCTGTGTGACCTAGCTGTGTCACTCTACTTTACTGAACACCGATTGTTGCACTACATGTAGAAGGAATGAGAGAAGCCTGGAGACAGAATAATTGAGGCTTTATAGAAGACTTCCTCCAGAACAAAGCTAAGCCTAACAGGAAGCTCTTTACTATGTGTATTAGGCCATTCTCACATTGCTATAAAGAAATACCTGAGACTGGGTAATTTATAAAGAAGAGGTTTAATTAACTTGCAGTTCTACAGACTTTACAGAAAGCATGGCACCAGCATCTGGCTGGCCTCTGGGGAGGCTTTAGGAAGCTTAAACACTCATGGTGGAAGGTGAAAGGAGAGCAGGCACGTCACATGGTGAAAGCAGGAGCTAGAGAGAGAGGGTAAGGTGCCACACTTTTAAACAGCCAGATCTCATGATGAGTGACTCACTATCATGAAGACAGCACCAAGGGGTTGGTGCTAAACCATTCATGAGAAATCCACCCCAATGATCCAATCACCTCTCACCAGGCCCCACCTCCAACACTGGGGATTACATTTTGACATGAGATCTGGGTGGGGCAAATATCCAAACTATATCACTGTGGTACCTCTTTACCCAGGAACTGGAAAGTATTTGTGAGGCTCCAAAGAATCTTGCAATTAGAAGAACATCACACGACTCTGTACTCGGTGTACAGAAGAGAGACAGAATGACTGATTTCTAGTCCTCAGGTATCACACTAGGGAGACACAAGCTGTGAGGGTACCTGGAGTGAAGGGAAAGGGAGAGAGATGGATTTATCTGAGAGATTCCTCACAAGCCTCCTTCTCTGCATTGGCTGTTAAAGGTCTTCAAGACTGTGAAGAGTTCCTGTCCTCAAATATGGGCTACTCAAACTTTCTTTTCTTTTTTCTTAAGAGACAGTGTCTTTCCATATTGCCCAGGCTGAAGTGCAGTGGCTATTCACGGTTGTGATCCCACTACTGATCAGCACAGAAGTTTTAACCTGCTCTGTTTCTGACCTGGGCCAGTTCACCACTCCTTAGGCAACCTGGTTCCCTGGAGGTCACTGTACTGATGCCAGACTTAGTGCAGATATCTGATTGGCATAGCTTACTAAAGCCC
This sequence comes from Rhinopithecus bieti, assembly GCF_001698545.2. Lineage (NCBI taxonomy): Eukaryota > Metazoa > Chordata > Mammalia > Primates > Cercopithecidae > Rhinopithecus > Rhinopithecus bieti. The sequence continues at coordinate 420,486 of NW_016826280.1, forward strand.
AGAACTCTTGAGCTCAAGCAATTTTCCTGCCTCAGCCTCCCAAGTTGCTGGGGCAACAAGCAGGTGCCACCTAGCCCTGTTCAAACTTTCTTGACTGATATCATGGCTGTTTTGCTGAGATTTTTTTTTTTTTTTAAGCATGCCCCATGCCCCTCAACTCTGTTACTGTCACCCTATACCTATTGTAACAACATAGGACAGTGTCTTTTCTTTCTTTTTTTTGAGACGGAGTTTCGCTCTTGTTGCCCAGGCTGGAGTGCAGTGGTACAATCTCAGCTCACTGCAACCTCTGCCTCCCAGGTTCAAGTGATTCTCTTGCCTCAGCCTCCCGAGTAGCTGGGATTACAGGCATGCGCCACCACGCCCGGCTAATTTTGTGTTTTTGTAGAGACAGCATTTCTCCATGTTGGTCAGGCTGGTCTCCAACTCCCAACCTCAGGTGATCCGCCCGCCTGGGCCTTTCAAAGTGCTGGGATTACAGGCATGAGCCACCACGCTTGGGAAGGACAGTTTTTTACTGAGGAAATTAGCTACTCGTCCTTATTTAAAACATTGCAGAAGTATTATAACAGGAAACTCAGGGTGTGGCCTGAGTCCTGTTATTCTCCAGGCCCTAGTCTCCAGGCTGCTATTATATACAGCTGTTTAGGCTTGCCTGCTATATGAGATCTTACTACCTGTTCCTAGGCATCAGTACCTGTCTGGTCACTCAACAGTGGCCACAAATGATTGTCACTCTCCATGCCCCAACAACCTATACCATTTCAGTGAAGGACGGTTTTGAAACTACAAAAACAACACATTTGGGAAGTTATGAGAGTAGAAATTGAGGTTTATTGGCTTTACAAAGCATAAGAGCAAGATATACCACACAGGAGGGTTCCCATCTCAATACCTTAACTTGCATATTCACATTATTCAAATTATTGGGGACCAGGGGTTGGGGATGGTGCACAGTTTTGAGTAATATTTGCTAGTTATATTTAAGAACAAAATGGCGTCCTTAGGGCACTTCCAACTACTTGTGAGCTCTGGATCCAGACAAACCGCTGGCTATCAGGATAAACTCCAGGAGGAGTACAAAAGGTGCAAAAATAAAATAAAATTAAAATAAAATAGAAAACATCACTGCATATATATACACACACATATACATATATATACACATGTATATATACACACATACATATATATAATTTTTAGACAGGGTCTTGCTCTGTCACCCAGGCTAGAGTGCAGTGGTGTTATCATAGCTCATTGCAACCTCAACCTTCCTGGCTCAAGCAATTCTCCCACCTCAGCCTACCGGCTAGCTGGGACCACTGGTACCGGGCTAATTTTCTTATTTTTTTGTAGAGACGGAGGTCTCACTATGTTGCCCAGGTTGGTCTCCAATTCCTGGGTTCAAGTGATCCTCCTGCCTCGACCGCCAAAGTACTGGGATTACACGCATGTGTCACCGCGCCTGCCTACTCTTTTAAACATGCTAGGGATGCAAAGAAGGGAGGAAAGCAAACACAAAACCTTTTTGATCTCAAGGAGCTAAGTGTCTGACACTTCCGATCCCACACACATACACAGAGGGAAGGATCTCTTCTACAGCAAAAGTTTTCACGGAAGTCATCTCTTTCCTCACCGCTTGAAAGAAACAAAAAGCCAAGAAGCCGTTATGGAGCGGGTGTGGGGGCCTGTGACCTTTTGTCTAGTTGCCATCCTCCGGGACCGACAAGGGGTACACCAAATAAGGGACGCGGCGGCTAAAATGACGTGAACACAGGAGTCCGCTGTCTCTGAGATGTCATTCCTCCAGGAAGACCCAGAAACCGTGAATGGGGCGGGGTGGTGGGCAATATCTAAAGCGAGGTTTCCTGGGAACGCGATGCCACTGGCCAGGACGCTGGAGAGGACAGCCGGCATGAAGAATTCCTTCTCAAGGGGTCCGTTCCTGGACTGTATATGGAGAAGTCTGTCCAAGCGTGAGTTTCTAAGGGCTAGAGCTGGGCGTGCATTCAGAATCCTCAAGTTCATCTGTACTTGGACTCTGACCCTGTAGCTAGGGAGTTTCCGAAGTCTGATTCACGGAGGAGACAGGACCCACTTGGGGCATCCGATGCCAGCGAGAAGCGAAGGGAGCCGAAATGCAAAATGTCCTCAAGATGCAGGAGGAGCACCTCTCAAGCAGCGCCTGGGAGAAAACTTCAGAGAATCGGCGCGAAGATCCAGCACAACCCCAGAACCCGCAGCCCAGCCCACTGCTCCCCGGGCTGTTGTGGCGCAGGCGCAGTGGCGCCGCGCTCCGGCCCCCAGCGCGCATGCTCTGTCCGGCTGCGGCGCTCCCGGCCGGCGGCGGCGGCGGCGGCAGCGGCGGCGGCGGAGGAAGTTTCCGCTTTGCACTTACCCCGGTAGCAGCTCCGCGACAGGGACAGCTTCCTCCGGACGCTTGGCGGGCTTCGCTCTCGCCTTACGACAGCCCGGTCGGATCATGGGGTTGCCCAAGGGGCCGGAGGGCCAGGGTCTCCCGGAGGTAAGAACGCCTCCTCCTTCCCTGACACGTCGGGGTTCCTGCTAAGAGAGGGCCAAGCCGCGAGGCGGCTGGCTGAGCGGGCCCTGGGTACGTTAGGGGCGCCCCGCCCCCTTCCTCAGGTGTATCCACTTCGGGGAAGCGCCGACCCTCTTCTTGGAGGCGGGGAGCGGGTGTCCCTGCATGGGCAGGGAGCAGCGGGCGGGTAGGGACAAACTTAAGCTGCTCCCGGGTCTCTTGGGGCGGAGGTGGCCTTCCCAGCCCGACACCTTCCCTGACGCAGCCCCAAGCGCCGGGGGACCCTGGGCTCCCACCTTTCCCCCTGTCCGAGACAGGCTCCCCAACCACGAGCTGCAGGGCTAGCCCCGAGGGCCGAGGCTGCTGGGCGCTGGAGTCACGAGACCGCTCTCCGAGGCGGTCCGAGCTCGGGTGGTGCGAAGGGCGGTGACCTTGGGACGCCTACCACCACCCCGCAGGGTCCCGGCGGCCAGCGCCACCCGCCTTGCTGTCGGGAGGGAATGCTACCCTCCTTGAATTGACCCGGACCGGGGCGGCGAGAGGAAGTTTGGGAGACTTGCGCGCACCAGGGAGGTGTCCCGCTGGGTCATCGCGCCTGGGCGTTCAGAGTGGGACGCACTCCTGGGGTGCTGTGTGGCGGGGGACCGAGCTCTGGGCGGAAACATTGCAGCTTCTCCAGAAGAGGGCGGGGTTCTTTTCCAGAGGTGTTTGTTAAGTACTCACTTAGTGCTAGGGAGAGGGTCAGGAGTGGTTTCCGGATTTCCACGCTTGCGGGGAACACAGGGAAAGTGTATTCATTTTCTTTTGGCTGCAAATATCACTTAGCATCTCATAGGTAGTTTGCATCTGTCGTCCCTTTCGGTTGATTTTACTCAAAGGCTAGTCTAGTTTACTGGATTCTGGAGAGAAATGGAATCCACGCCGCACCGCTGCCTTTTTCCTAAGGTTCTGGAGCAGGCATTGGGCAGAGTGACTGTTTGCTTGACCTGGTGAGTCTAGTCCCTTCACTCTTACATGCCTGTGACCAATCTTCCTCCTCTGTACTCCTCCCAAATCCTCAATTCTTTCTTATCACAAGTGTCCACTAATTGAGGGATCGCTGTGTTCTGTGTCCAGAAGCTGGGAATATAGTGATGAAAGGACAGATTTGTCTGTCAGTGTGTGCTCCCAGAATGCAAGTCCATTTCGTTGTTTTAAGTAAACCTAACAAGCATAATGTTGTCAAAACCCCTGTATTAGCTAAAACCTTACATGCACGTTGCTTTGATGGGACCCAGGATAGTGAACAATAGGATTTGTACTGTGACATTTGAAGTTTTCTTTTTTGCCACTTCTTTATTGTAGACTCTCATCAAGTTTTTGCCTGGCCTTTTGTCGTTGACTCCTATGTAGCCTCCCACGTTCTACTTTAAATCCCTCCAGCCCAGTGTTCCGCAGTACTATCAGTGGAGGTCTTTCTAGGGAAAAATAAATAAATAAATAAAAAGCAACCTGCCGCTGTGCGTCCTTTGTTTAAACTTTCACTGACTGCTAGGAGGCCAGGTTTGATTCATCATTGTTTTCCAAGACCCTGACACAGTTCCGGGCAATTAAGAGGTCAGGGTGAATATAATCAAATTATTATCATACAGTTCAGAAGCTAGTAAATATAAATATGGATAGTCTGTGTTATTAGGCTGTCACTAGACCAGTTAATTCATTAAATTCGTTTTTTCTTTTTTCTGAGACAGAGCCTCACTCTGTCACTGAGGCTGGAGTGCAATGGCGTGAGCTCAGTTCATTGCAACCTCTGTCTCCCAGGTTCAAGCAATTCTTGTGCCTCAGCCTCCCCAGTAGCTGGGATTACAGATGTGAGCCACTGCCCGGCTCAAATTCATTCTTTTTAACCCTTTACAAAGAAAGCTAGACTGGGCCCTGCCTTCCAGCTTACAACAACTATAGGGGACGGAAGTTGAAAATTTATTGGGCTTGGTGTAAGAGCTCATTGTTGTTCATCTTTGTCAGAAATTTAGTTTTAACAACTGGATGTGTTAACCAGCCTGGTGGATTTTTATTGCTTCAAGAGAGGGTCTTTCATTCCCTGTGGATCAGGCAATGGCTCTTTTCCATTTCATTTCAGTGTTAATCTGCTAAGTGAATTTGGAGTCATACATTCCCATTTAGTGTCTTGTGCCACAATTACTTCACAAATTATATTGCAAAAGTAAACTTCTCCATTCTAGGGGTGAGTGGATGGAAGCATGGGCCCTGCATCTGTAGTGGGGTGGCCAGTGGGTGCCCATTAGATAGGTGTTGAGGCAGTGATGATCCTATTTGTTTGTTTGTTTTTTATTTTTTTGTCCTCTTCTTGTAAGTGTTTTCACAATAAATGATTGAACAAATGAAGTGTTCCTATTTTACACCCCAGAAATTTTAAGAAAGTACTTATATTATCTCATTTTCTTTTTCTGCTCTGTCTTCTTGAACTACAACTACTATTTAGCTTCTCTTCTCTTAGAGTGTTTTCACTTGTAGATGTTTCTCAGCCATCCCAGATTTTTTGCAGAAGGGGAGAGAAGGTGTGAATAATTTATATTACTTAAAATTTTTATGTCCACTAGGAACTAGTGAATGCTGATCTTCAGGATCCTTAATGGACTGGACCAGGGTCATTTCAGAGACGGATGTAGCTCAGTGATGTCGCCTCCCCCACACATTCCTACTCTATTGCAGGGGATGATCAGTCACTTTAATAATTCTGTATTAACTGTATTTTAATATGTATACTCCCTTTCCTGGCAGTTTACACATTAAAATAAACTTGTGTCCATTGTCAGGGATGTGATCACCGAAACATTTTATTAATGCATGACTAGTTTAGGTTCATTTACTTTATGTAAGCGTTAGTAGATCATTCTTTATTTAATAAGTGTGTCCTTTGAGCTTAATGCTGTTTTGGTACAGAGTAGTAAACCCAAGTATATAATATATACTCCTCTCCTTAACCAATCAGTAGTCCAGTTGGAAACACAAGCATGTACATAACACTAGATATCTCACTTAGAAGATGTTGATACTTAGTTATATGTACAGCATAGACTATAAGTAAAATAGAAATGCAGAAGAGAGTGGCCATTTCAGGATAGACTTGTGAGGGATGGCGTTGAATGGGAGCTGGAATTTGAAAGTGATTTCTCAATGGTTAGAGAATATCGTAGCCATGGCCATGTCTTGATTGTTTTCGGGGTAAAGGATGAACCTGAAAAGATAGATTGGTGGCCAAAGATCTGAATGTGAAACCAGACATCTGGAGTTTATCTTATAGGCAGTGTGTGTGGTGCATTGTTGATAAGGCCTGGGAGGGTGAGCTAAAGAGGGATAACATGAAAGCTGTGATTTAGGAAGGGGTGAACAAAACAAAGGAAGAAAGGTGAAGAAGCATTTGTAGGAGTCCTGGAATGAAGTATGAATAAAAGGGAAGGGAAGATAAATGTGAGATGCATAGTAAAGGAAGACTTAACAGGCATTGTTGGGTAAGGGAGGACTCAGATGAGTATGAGCATGTGAACCAGGGTATCTTATTGGTGTTTTATATAGAGAGATGATTTTTAATTTTCTGCAGCAATAGAAGAGAGGATAATAAATAGATCAAGGAGTATTAGAATATTTAGATGGATTTCAGTATTAGATAAAGATCTGGGGTAAAAGGAGGATATAAATTAAAAATTTTCAATCAAAGTACTGATATAGGGCCAGGTGCGATGGCTCATGCCTATAATCCCAGCACTTTGGGAGGCCGAGGCGGGCTGATCATGAGGTCAGAAGATCGAGACTGTCCTGGCTAACACGGTGAAACCTCATCTCTACTAAAAATACAAAAAAAAGAAAAAAAAATTAGCCGGGCGTGATGGCACATGTCTGTAGTTCCAGCTACTCAGGAGGCTGAGGCAGGAGAATCGCTTGAACCCAGGAGGTGGAGGTTCCCTCCTGGAACTGAGTGCGGTGAGCCGAGATCACGCCACTGCACTCCAACCGGGGGGAAAGAGCGAGACTCTGTCTCAAAAAACAAAAAACCAAAACAAAAAACAAATACAAAATACTGATATACATATATTAGATGAATTTATTGTTTTTAAGGCAATCCTATTATGTGGCAATAATCACTCTTTAATATATCTCGGTTGGAAGCCTTTCATATATTTGTTTTCAAGTTCAAAAACAGGGAGGGATACATGTTTGAATTCCCTTCTTCGTTTCTATGCCTCTTGTCAGTAATTTCCGGATGAGTATAACGTTTTTTTGGTTGGTTGGTTGGTTTTTTGGAGACAGAGTCTTGCTCTCTTGCCAAAGCTGGAGTACAATGGCACAGTCTTGCCTTACTGCAACCCACGCCTCCTGGGTTCAAGTGATTCTCGTGCCTCAGCCTCCCGAGTAGCTGGAGTTACAGGTGTGCACTACCATGCTCAGCTAATTTTTTATATTTTTAGTAGAGGTGGGGTTTTGCCATGTTGGCCAGCTGGTCTCAAACTCCTGACCTCAAGTGATAGGCCCCCTCTTGGCCTCCTAAATTGGTGGGATTAGAAGCATTAGCCACTGTGCCCGGTGAAGTATAAAGTTTTTGAGACAGGGTCTTGCTTTGTAGCCCAGGCTGGAGTGCGGTGCTGTGATCTTGGCTCACTGCAACCTCTGACTCTTAGGTTCAAGCGATTCTTGTGCCTCAGCCTCCTGAGTAGCCGGGACTGCAGGCATGGGCTATCAAACCTGGCTAAGTTTTGTATTTTCAGTAGAGATGGCATTATTTACCATGTTGGCCAGGCTGGTCTCGAACTCCTGACCTCAAGTGATCCACCCGCCTCAGCCTCCCAAAATACTGGGATTACAGGTGTGAGCCACCACGCCGGCCCTGAGTCCTAAGTGTAAAGTTTTTTTTTAGAAAACACCATAAAACCTTGTTCCTGTGTGTAAGGAGTCATAATCTATTTGAGAAGACTGTCAGAGTAAGCCATGGGTTAGAGAAAAAGGAAGTATTGTGCTCTAACCTTCCTTTTCCCTGGATTCCTTCAGCATGTGATGAGTAGTGTATACTACCTGGGCATGTGTCTCCCTCAGCTATGAAGATTAACAGCCCATTGAGGACTGGGGCCCATTTGTGACTCCGGCAACACTGTCCACATGCTTCTGTGTGACACTTGCTGAATTTTCAGAGAATCTATTGCAGTGATGTAGCCAATGTAATCTGCTCCTTGGCAATGAGATTGTGGCATCAGGGGATATACCTAGTGTTCCTTTATTCAGGATAGCTTTTACCAGCCACACGTTTACCTTTTGTTTTAGGTGGAAACAAGAGAAGATGAAGAACAAAATGTCAAGTTGACTGAAATTCTGGAGCTCTTGGTTGCAGCTGGGTATTTCAGGGCAAGAATTAAAGGCTTGTCTCCCTTTGACAAGGTAAGGGGAAATCTTTCTAACCATTAGACTATCTTTTGTCAGAATGACATGGTTAATCATGGCAAAGAAAGGAGGAAGAGATGATGTTTTAACTTCCTCCACGTCTGTGTTTCCATTTCTTCCTAATTCAGGTTCATTATGGAAGTGTTCAAACCTCTTTTCAAAGACAGAAATGATGCATCAGTGAATACATCAGTTCCTTTTCTGTGCACAAAGCTTTAGGAAATGCAGAGAAGCAAAATTAATAGTTCCTTCTTTCAAGGAATTTAAAGTTCGTGTGGGGATTATCAGACTTATGGAAAATAAAATAATCAGAGTTAATAATGAGCTATCCCAAGTCAGTGTGCTCACAGACAGTTGTCAGATATTCTGTGGATGGTAAATGCTCTGATTTAGGACGAGAGAGCGATCACTATGTGAAGAAACCTTTTAATTCAGCAGAACCTTGAATGATGATGCACAGATCATAGTAATAGGTGTTGAGGACACAAAGAAAAAACAAAGGCACGGTTCTCAAAGAGCCCAATTTCTGTAGAGTAGGGATGTGAGACAAGTAAATCAACATGCACAGAATAAATGGCATGATGCAGAAAAGTGCCACAGTGGACTGTGCACAGAAAGGACGCATTCAAATCACACAGGGCAGGCTGTGGAAGACAGTGCTGAGTGCTCCATGGGGTCACAGTCCCGGCTGTGCATAGCAGAATCACTCTGGGTTATTTTATAATACAGAACCCATGATTCACTCATGGAAATTCTGGTTAGCTAGGTCTGGGCTTGGGTCCTGGAATCTGCATTTTTATTGGGCAACTCATACATGTCTAAAACAGCCAGGGGTAAGATTTACCGTTGTTTTTTTCTAATATCAGACTGTGTCTGAAAAGGATTTTGTTTCACAATGGGTTTTTAGTCTTATTCTCATTTGCATCTCAGAGAATTCTTAAGGGAAAAGTAGGTAGATAATCATCTCAGGTAGATAAGAAAAGTAAGATGTATGGAAACAAAATGTCAGCCTTGCTGCCCATGTGTCTGGTCTATAAAACACAGAATGAATGTCTGTCCTTTTGACTATAAAGAGGGTCTATGTACAGTATGTTCATTTAGTAATAAAAGTCAGCTCCTCAGTCATGCCAGCCACATTTCAACTACTCAGCAGCCATATGTGGCTAGTAGCTACCGTACTAGTCCTTGCAGATAACCGAATATTTCTGTCACTGCAGAAAGTTTTCTGTAACGGTGCCATTTTAGATTAATTATAGTTGATGGGGTAAGGAGGACACATTCTCTCTCTCAAGATACATAATTTTGTATGTTTACTGAGTCTGTTAGAGCTATTTATAATTCACCTACCTTTCACTTCTTTCATTCTCCCCAAACTAAAAAGAGAAAACAAATATTTTCTTTATGTCTTGCAGGTAGTAGGAGGAATGACTTGGTGTATCACCACTTGCAACTTTGATGTAGATGTTGATTTGCTCTTTCAAGAAAACTCTACGATAGGTCAAAAAATGTAAGTTTTTCTATGGAAAACCTAAAGGTGGGGAGAAGGGAAGTAACTTTTGAGTGTCCACTGTGTGCCATAAGTTGGTTGGACACTTTACATAGTTTAACTTTTATTACAATAGGTATTATCCCTGCTTTACAAATGAAACTGAGACTGAAAGAAGCCAAGGTCACACAGCTAGATCAAAGTTTGTAGTGACTACTTAGTTTATCTTTCCAAAGACAGCTAATATGGGTGGAAGTTGGTTAGGAAGAGGAAAGGAGATGCTTTCCTTCCCCATTGCCTCTGTGTAAGGCAGACCCTCACTTTGCCTTGTCTTTGAGAGAAAGCAGCATGGGCTCCTTGCTAGAGATCTCACCTGAGCATACCCTGCCCAGTCTTTTGTAGTGCACCAGCTCACCAGGGGCTTGGCCATTTCATTAAACCATTTGGGATACCTGGTTCTTCTCCCAGCCCTCCAGTGGACCTCTGTGTGACCTTCAGACAGCCACTCCTTCTGTGGGCCTCAGTTCTCTTACCCGTCAGGAGAGATTCCTGACCTCAGATATGCATGATTCTGTGACAGTCTGTTTATTCATTGCTCTGAAGTATTACCCTCTTCCAAGAGAAAACACTTCCAAAAGGAACAAAGATGTCTTATAAATAACATATGAAGCAATAATGGTGGGAAAATGAAGCAAAAGAGGGAAAAAAGTGGGGACCAAAGGCAGAGTTGGAGATAAGACTACCACAGTGATGGATCACAAAATGCTTTGTTTTCCTACAATTGGCCAAAGATTTGCCCCTGTGTTTCTGGCACCCAAGTGGAGGCAGTATCTGTGAGTTACTGAGCATCAGGAATGTTGTAATTTACTTTATACAGCATTTTCCCCTTAAGTTCCTAATTGCCTTTTTTTTTTTTTGGTTGACAAAAGAAGCATATGCCTTTAGCTGTAGCTCAGATCAGCCAGCTTTTTTTTTTTTTTTTTTTTTGAGACAGGGCCTCGCTCTATCACCCATGCTGGAGTGCAGTGCTGTGAACACCACTCACTGCAGCCTCGACTTCCTGGGCTCCAGTGATCCTCTTACCTCAGCCTCCTGTGTAGCTAGAGCCACAGGCATACAACACCATGCCCAGCTAATTTTTAAATTTTTTGTAGGGATGGGGTCTCACCATCTTGTCCAGGCTGGTCTTAAAACTCCTGGGCTCAAGCGATCCTCTCGCCTTGGCCTCCTGGGATTAGAGGTGTGAGCCACCGTGCCTGGCCTATGCTTCTTAATCAGGCTGTTTACTAGCATGAATTCATTGTCTTCTTGAGGATGCTCTTCTCGGAAGCTTCTATCTTTGACCTCATTGCTTCCTATACCTGTGGCACCCTTGATGTGCTGGTATTTCTTTTCATTGCATCGTCTAGTTTTGCCATTTCTTTGATTCCACATGTGCTTTCTTCCTAAATTCCCCTTGAGTTTTCCAGTGGTTGGTAGGCCCCATTTTCATTTCGATATCCTTAGGGGATATGATAGACTACCATCAGTGGCAGCATTCCATTATACTTTTAATAGATAGGGGAACACAGTATTTTTCTATGTCTTCTCAATTCGTTGTCTATATTTCTGAAATCTAAAAGACACTGAAAACTGTTTTTTCTTCTTTTGGAGTTTGGATACAAAGCTTATTTGGAAGCAAAACATGGCCTGAATTGACTGAATTTATAGCTTTATTGATCCACTTATGTGAATATTCATAAGTTTTGCTGAATAAATTTTTTTTATTATAGAGTGTGACTCTAGATTTTCCTGGGTTCTTAATAATATATAATATATACCCCTTAGGTATTCTAAGGAACTAAATCTAAAAATTTCAGAATTCTGAAACACATCTGACTCAAAGGGTTTGGATAAGGGATTGAGGATGTGTTATATTCTCTGGTAAGTGCTTGATGTGTGTTTCTTAAGTGCAGAGCCATGAACTGTAACTGTGGGCAAAGCTGGAGACGGGTTTACGTGACTAAGGACCCACCAGACAGCAGTACACCAGGTAGCTCATTCTTTATTATCTGTAGAAGACATTATAGCCACAGGGTACTGAGTCATCTAAAAATCATGTCAGTTTGGTTTTGGAATGTGTTCTGTTTGGAGTTCTCCCCCCACCATAGAGTTTCTGGTTAGGTGCAGTTTAGACTAAAACCATCCTGTGTTTGCAGTTTTCCAGTATATCTAGTCAATTTAATGGGTGGGCTGGACATAACGTCCAAGGAGCACACTTGCCTGTTGAGGGCATGGTTGCCTCTCAGGCTGTCTTCTTTATGTGCCCCAATTGAAGCCTTGTTCCTTGTCATCCTTCTTTGCTGAGAGTTCCATAAGCTTCTATCCTCTACTTCTATCCTCTTCCGAAGCCCCATTAACAGAGGGTCCTATGGCCGGAGGTCCGTAAATGAGATTTTACATTTATAACTGAGTTCATTTCAACAACAGACATTGTATTGGGCATCTGTGTTCCAAGCACTTGCATGTGTATTTTATTATTTTACCTTCACTGCCACCTTTGAGTAGGGATTATCCCTAGTTTTATGATAGGAGTATTGGACCTGGACCGAGTTACTTGACAGAAGTTTCAGAGTTGGTGGTGGAGCTTGAATTTAGACCCAGGCTTAATTCATTCTCTTTCAAACTGTTTGCAGGGGAGAAGAAAACAGTGCACTGAACACTCTTAAAAACTAAAGGAGTCAAACTAATCACAGCTGGGCGTGTTAAAATCTTAGTCTAGGAAACCTGCCTGGTGACCTCTGTAATTGTCACTTTCTATGATTTTTAGGAAATCTGAGGGATCCACCTTGAGCCACAGGGAGAAGCTGAAAAGGGATTGTTAGATTTCTGGAAGAAGTCTTTCTTTCTTTCTTTCCCTGCCCCCAGCCTGCCTGCATTTTCTTCCATGTCCTCACCTTGGCTGCCAGGACCGCCCAGACTTGGCAGTAATTTCCGAGAGGTGGGTTTAAGAGAGTTGTTAATCCTAGGATGACCTTCTCTCTGGGCCTTTATGAACTGGGTGAGTAGGCTGGCTCTGAAGAGTGGCCAGGAAGAGCCGTGTCTGAAGGCAGGGGTTAGGCTGGATGGTGGTGTGGGTCCCAGCCTCTTGTTTTTAAGCGACCATGGTTCTAGGCAATTGGGAACTCTATGCAAACCAATGTATCTGAAACCACAAGAGGGAGCTCTCCTCTTGCTGAACCAAAATGTAACTAAGGAAAGGCTGTATTGATCACATGCCCCTGTATAGATAGTTAGGACCTGCATTGAGCAAAACCAGGACTGATACTCATTTTCATTTGCTAAGCTTGGAGTTTAGGCAGCAGAACCAGTTGAACACTCATCTCTTCTTACAAGTTTCAAGGAAATTAAATAAGCTATAAAAGTCTGACGGAGATCAAAATGTAAAAAAAGCTTATCAGAGAGAGAGCCTCAGATATGTTGCCAAATGGGTTTGTTGGTGCTTCACTACCAAGCTATCCCATGCGAGTCCCAAGCCGACCTGGACAACCACAGGCTTCCCCTGTAGGGCAGGCAGCACATCTTATGGCAGAAAAGATGCATGTGTCCCAAAGACAGGCTGCCCAGAAGGGAGGGGCACCAGGAGTGGCTGAGAGCTGCATGACAATTTTCTTCATCCTCTCAGGACTTTTGTTTTAAGAGACAGAGTTTCACTCTGTTGCCCAGGCTAGAGTGCTGTGGCATGATCATAGCTCTCTGCACCCTCAAACTCCTAGGCTCAAGTGATCTTCCTGCCTCAGCCTTTTGAGTAGCAGGGACTGTAGGAATGCACCATTATGCCTAGCTAATTTTTAAATTTTTTTATGCAGACAAGGTCTCACTATGTTGCCCAGGCTGGTCTCAAACTCCTGGCCTCAAGTGACCTTCTGCCTTGGCCTTCCAAAGCACTAGGATTACATGCATGAGCTACCATGCCCGGCCCCTCTGAGGACTTTTGAATAAATCCCTCCTCACCCCTGCTTCTGTTGGGGAGGAAGGGTGAGGGGGAAGAGGCAGCAAATATTCTCCTATATGCTTCCCTTCTAGGAGGTAGATACTCCCTCTCTTCTATGAATGTGTGCAGTGAGGGATTAATCTTCCCCCTTCCATATTTTTTTCTGTTAACACATTGGACCTGACATTTGGTCTTATGATCAGTGGGGTGTTACCGTTGTCCTCAGCAGTTTTAACCTTGGTCCCAGCTTGTGAAGCTATTTTCCAGATACCGGACACTGTTTCTTACGTGTTCTTAGTGACCATTCCCTGGGGGACTGCTTCACTTTAGCTCCTAGGTCACCTAGTTACTGTTAATACTAGGACTGAGGGATGAAACCTACTAAGTGAACCACAGATAAGACAGTAATAACTCTCACCCAACCCTGAGTCAGATGTTCATCTTGAGGGTATCTGTCTCCTGGGAAGGATTATTGAACTGTAGAAAGATAAAGGTGGACAAGACTTCTTTGAACAAGAAACACTTTTGGGAGACCCAAAACTTGTTGGATTTGAAGCACCTAGTAAGTTCTAAGTGACCCTTGTTTACCTGGACCTTTGTCTATTACAGCCTAGTGCTATACTTGTTTATAAGGCCACAGTAGCTGCTGTGACTGGCTAAGATTTTTTTTTAAAGGATCTTGTGTGGCAATATAACCTATTCATGTAGGCTGATCCAGAAGCTCCTATTTCTCCAAATGGCCACAAGACCATGCCTGGTGACTGCTTCTCAGTGTTCCCAGGCTACATACCATGGCTTTGGGGTCAGGCACACCACTGAATAGTATCTTTTTTCTCCCCTTGAGTCCGATCCAATTAAGATAGTATAAGAAACAGGAATCACATAGCTAGAGATGAAATGCCTACTGATGAAAGAAGGATATTTCAAGCTGCAATAAAACAGACTTGCATACAAATCCCTCCACCACTGCTGCCATAAACTGTCCTGCCCCAGCTCAGACTGAGCTGAGAAACCTCCCTAGCAGGAGAGGATGCTTACCTCCTGACCTGCAGAGAAGAAAACTCTGAGGCCCCAGGAAGCCTGGTTCCTCTCTTCTCAGTCCCACCTTGTGGTCTTCTATAGGAGGAAGACTGAGGCGAGGTGTTGGAGAAAGGTCAGTGTCCCTCATGAGATGCAGAAAATCTCTCTTCTGTATGGAAATAAGAGTGAGGATATACAGTTCCCTCAACTCTAGGATTTATTTTAGAGTATCAAAAAATTAAAGGCTACTATTTATTTTAAAATATTTTGTACCAGAGAACTCCAAATCTCTTTTGGAAATGGGGCTCCATGTTTCATGTTAATATTCTGGGTACCTAGTGTAAGGTCTGGTAATTATTGCCTGAATGATATTTAGAATATTTTTTTCAAACTTTTAGAAAGAGTAGATCAGTAAAATGAAATGTATAAAGAATACGGGTCACTAATAACTTTTTATCTTACTACACAAGGATGTTAAAAAATAGAAACTACTACCTCTAACTGAGGCGTAGTTTACAAAATATTTCGTAAAATATTTTGCATCAAAATAGTAGGAAGAAAAACATGATAGAATAAAGGATGAAGGCAGTTTTGTGGCCACACACACACACGCACATACACACCACTAAATTGTGCTTATTTTTCTCATTTTGCAGTCATCTAAGAGAAACTTATCATGGTCTGGACTAGCCTGGCATGGAGAAGTCCCAGATCCTTCTGTGATGCTGCCCAGACTTTAGAGATGCTATAAAGGCTACTTAGTGTGCCTCACTCTTTGCTTGTTGCTTTTTCTGAACAGAGCTCTATCAGAAAAAATTGTCTCGGTCCTGCCAAGGATGAAATGCCCACACCAGTTGGAGCCCCACCAGATCCAGGGGATGGATTTTATTCACATATTTCCGGTTGTTCAGGTGAGAGCTTCTGAGTGGTTTCTTGTTCTCTTAACATCAGAATTCCTGTAATGGGTCTGGCTTGTCCTGTAATTGGTCTGTCTATCCTGGATCCTGAATGTAATGGGTGTGGTAATGATTTGGTACAGCAGAACATGGTGGTGTTCCTTGTCGTCATCTTCAGAAGATTGCCAGTCCCGTATATACCCTAGTTTCATGCTGTCACCTGATAAGATCTTTGAATGTTCTCATCTGACTTTGCATTGCCTTTTTGGTAAAGACAGAACCCTATAGCCTGGTATGCTCTGTTCCCTTTTGACCTATTCAGCTTGATTTCATTCCTTGATTTTTGTTCTTTTTGTTCTGTCACTCTCTGACATTCATTCCAATTTCCCCAGGTTTATTATGCTTCCACCTGTCACAGTGCGTTTGCATTGCTGGTTCCTTGGGCTGGAATGCTCTTCCATTCTCTCCTTACCTGTTTAATTCATATGGCTTGCTTCAACCCTTCAGATCTCAGTTCCACCAAACCTCTTCAAGAAAGCCTTCCCTCATCCCTTAATCCACAGCATGTTCCTTTGTGGTATGCACTCCTATGGCTACATTCCCTTCCTTCCCCAGAATCTTCCTTACTGCAGTTTATAATCATGTAGATCCCTGTGTGTGATTGTTTATCTGCTTCTCTCATTAGACTCTAAGCTGCATGAGAGCAAGTCTGTATGGCTGTCTTGCGTATTGTTTTGTTTCCAGTACCTACCAGAATGTCTTACAGTTTATAGATACTCAGTTCGTATGGGTAAATGCCTAAAGGGGAGACTTCTCTTTGCCTCCAGCTATTTCCCAAACCCCTATGATTAAGTGGCTCATGCCATACAGCTCCCAACAGCTGGCCCTCTGTAGTCACAGTTGCACATTTCTAAATTCAATGAACCATGCATCAAAAATGGTTGGGGTGTTGGGGGGAAGCAATAAAAACAACAATACAACCATAGAAAGTAATACAAATTTAGCAAGCTAGAAAAAAGTACAAATTTAAAAATACAGTATCACAACTATTTACCTAACATTTGCATTGTTTAGGTATTATAAACTAGAGATGTTTTAAACTATGGGGGAGAATGTGTTTAGTTTGTATGTGAATACTGGGCCATTTTATATCAGGGACTTGAACACCTGTGGATTAGTATCTAGAGGGTCCTGGAACCCATCTGCCACAGATTCCCTGGGACAACTACGTTCTATGCAGTTCTTCTCTGCGGGTTTCCCCACTAGGCATCTTAGAAAGAGGAGGAGCAAAGGGACTCAGGTGTGTTGCCCGCTGTGTGAACACTACTTCCCATCTGACCCCAATAGAGTTCTTTGAAGCATTTATTTTAATCCCTTACATTTGAGGAAAGTGAGAAATGTAATTTCCTTACATTTGGGAAAAGTGAGATGGAGAGAAGGTGATTGATTTGCTTAAGGGCAGAGAGCTAGTGAGTGGACAAGCAAAGGTCCCAGTCTCAACTCTGTCTCCAAGCCTGTGCTGTTTCCACGCCACCCTTCATGCAGCCTCTGCGAAGGAAGCTATACAGCCCTAGAAGCTACAAGTTTGCAGTTCTGTGTTAAGATTATGAAATATAGGGGTCAAGACCCTGGAGACCTCCTGGGTTCAAATCTGCCACTTTCTAGCTGTGTGACCTTGGGTAAATAACTTTCTCTCTGTTAAATTGAAATAAATAATAGCACCTACCTGATAGGATGAGAATTAAATTAGTTGTATGTCTACAGCACTTAGATGAAAGACTGAGCATTTTAGCAAGTGCTCTGTAAGTGTTATATAGTTTCTGCTATTGTTAGGTGTTGAATCTTCCCCTCCGCTAGACTTCAAGTTGAATGCCATGAAATTTGTAAATTTGAAGCCAAGACTTTACCTTAAAATTGATTTGTATGTTTGTTAGCCTTTCTGTCTTTCTGATACAAGGGGACACTACCTGATCATTTTTATGAAAATAGGAAGTTGGGGCCCTGTGTTGATTGTTATTGAAACCTCCAACATCATCAAACTGTGAAGTTGTTACTTTTCCCCCAACATATGGATCTTTAGAGATTAGACCTTTTTTAACCCTACGCTAGGACTTTGGAGGCAAAAAATCTGGTCAGGCTGTGAGAAGAATGGGAAGTGATCTGCAGTCAGCTGGGTGTTTTGAAGGTCTAAATGTTCTCCATTGTGAGTGGAATGCTAGAGGGTTTGTCAGGATGGGAGGGCCCAGGCTAGTGGTTATGATTTCTTAATTTCATGGACCTGTAAAATTTTAATGCAAAAATGGAGGTTGGCCTAGGGTTGCCACCTATAGTTTGCCAGCCAAGGACACTTTAAAAAATAACTACAATCTTGCTTTATCATTTCATAAAATAATGGCCATTTAATTCTCAAACTCAGAAAAAAGCAAGCCTTCCAATTAAATGCATTTACCAATGATGAAACCTACCATATGCCTGTAGCTTTTGCCTGTTTTTTGTTTGTCTGTTTGTCCCCCGTGGGCACCAGTGAAAGAATAATCATAGGCCAGCAGTTGTAAGCCGTTGACCTGCTTCTCTTATGTGATTCTAGAAGCCCATCACCCGTGTTCACACCATTTTAGCAAAGCTGTAGTAACACTCTCTGGGTGCCAGCCAAGAAAAAAACAGATCTAATTTCTGGCCCCTGGTGGTTCTAGATCACATCTTTTTCTCTTGGGTCGGACATGTGACTCCTGTGAAGGTCGATATTTTTCTTGAGTGCAAGGGAACCTGTGGCAGAGATAGGCTGTCCAAGAGTTTCCTTCTATAGCCTTTCATGCTGGAAACTCCAAAACATCTGTCAGGACTCAACAAGCTTTCCCTTCCTAATGGGATCATGCTCTCCAGGATCCAGCCAAGCGGTAACTCAGGGTAGATCTGGGATTAGTGGAAGCAGCTCTGAAAGGGAAGCAGATGTGAAAAGCCAGAAACTGTGTCTCCCAATTCAAAAGAAAGCAGAGCTAAATTGAGTTGAGCAATGAGTCAGCTGCCTTAGTTGGCTCTTAGTTGTCCTGGGCCACTTAGTTGTACTGGGATGGGTACAGGTGAGGGGCTACAATCGTTCTGAGTGCTCTCTGATCTTCTCTCTCTGCTTCTGGATTTTAGTCTTTGTCTGAGGTCACTGTTTGGGGGTGAAGTGGTAGAAATATGTGGATGATACTAACAGCAAGGAATATTCCTCATAGAGTTATTTGCTGTGTTCTGAGCAGCTGTTTCCTAAACATGTGCTTACTTGACTTGGCTGCGCTTTTTGGACAAGCATCTCTTCCCATCCCTGCGGGAGCATCGTACAGCACCATGTTATGTGCCATGTGCCTGCTTTCCTAGGTAGCTGACCCTCACCAAGTGTGATACGCTGTTGGCAAAACACAGCTGCTGTCCAAAAACTGCTTTTGAGATGTAGTAGCTCTCTCTGGAGAGGGAGTGGCAGCACCCCCTCTGTGATGTTCATCAGTAATAAAGGGAATGAATGAAGAACTGGGGAGGAGAAGCAAAGGCTCTTTTTACACTTTACACCTTTACCCTCAGAGTGGCTGGATCTTCTGCAGGTTTTAGTGGGGTGGTGTTTTAATGATAATAACTGGAGTTTTCAGTTAGAAGAAGTGAAGAACAGCTGTTTCTGGATATCAGCCTAACAAAGCTGGGAAACATTTCATAAAACCATTTGTCCAGTCTTCGCTGTAGAATAGTCTCTTGAATTGTGACTCCCAGCTTTGCAGCTTGCTAGCTGTGGATCCATGAGTAAGTTATATAGTCTCCTGGCACTTCAGGTTCTGTGAAATTCAGCCAGTACTATCCAAAGTTGTGAGGAGTAAGAGAGAATGTTTTGAACCTCAGGATAAACCAGTGCCTTCAGCTGTGTACTCAGTATGCACCATTCTCGAATCTTGAGTATTTTGGACAATTTTTCATCTGTCAAATGGGGAGTTTCACTAGCATTCTCTGTGGTTCTCTCCCTTTCCCTGGTCTGTGGGGTAAGGAGCATAAGAAAAAGATTTATATGAAGATCTGCCAGTAGGACCAGGAAGTTGGGAGATCGCTCTGTTTGTTTTGTGCTTCAGGTATTTACAAATCACTCTACCACTTGTGATTTCATTTACTCCTATGTTAGCTCTGTGAGGTGAAGGGAACTGATATACTTTTACAGAAAGGAAAACTGAGGCTCGAGGATATGAAGTAAGGCTTTGAAGCTCCTGTATGGCTACTCAGTACTAGGTCCCATTGGATCTTAACATCTCAGATGCCCAGCTGGTTGCTTTTCCCATAGGACAGCATGTGTTGATAGTTTCTTATCACCTGGTCAGTTCAGCTATGCTGGTTTGAGTTCATGAGTTGTGCCATGTCTGAACTGGCCTTCACCGCAGTGGGATTTTGTCCTTAGCAACTCATGTCTTTTCACTTTCTTCCCCAGTGGCTGGTGAAACGAGCTATAGAAACGAAAGAAGAGATGGGTGACTATATCCGCTCCTACTCTGTGTCCCAGTTCCAGAAGACTTACAGTCTCCCTGAGGTTAGTATTGTGATTTTCTTGTCCCGCTGAGAACCAGAGTGCACACTTAGAGACTCCCCACCGAGGAGCAAAGTAAGCTCAGGCGCTCCTACATTCCCACCCCCTACTTGACATCATTAGTGCCTCTTTACATAGCCACTGAGTGCAAAGCTCTATAATTTTGTCATTTTCTCTGAATTTTAGTGTTTGATCTAGGGCTTTTATTAATTTATAAGAGCAGTCGTTGATTTTTGTATTAAGTTTTTTAGGAGGCTGCTTGCCCAGAACATCCCTATATTAACAATTTAATAATAATAATAATAACAACAATCATAGCTAATAGCCATCATGTATTTACTACATGCCAGTCTCAGCACATCTTACGGCTTTTATTCTCTAATCCCTACTGCCCCCTGAGATAGGTGTTTTTATCCCTGTTTTACAGACAGAGAAACTGAGGCGTAGAGGTTAAGTAACTTACCTGAGGTTTCAATACTTAAGAGGATATGAAATGAGAACTCTTGTCTTAAGCACTACTCCTTATGACCCCCTTTTTCTTACTGGCTGTGTAGGGATCTATGTTGGAGCTATCTGCAGGGCTCCTAGCCTTTTCCCATGGAGAATATATTTCAATTTGTTAGAAAATTGGGACTTCTTCAGGCAAAGTAATGATGAGAAATCAATTTATAAGGCAGATTTCTGAGTGGTCCACTTGAGTTTTAATTTTCCCATGGGATTTGTTTAATCTCTCTGTTTTGT
Source organism: Rhinopithecus bieti (assembly GCF_001698545.2). NCBI lineage: Eukaryota > Metazoa > Chordata > Mammalia > Primates > Cercopithecidae > Rhinopithecus > Rhinopithecus bieti. Next base: position 441,114 of record NW_016826280.1, read on the forward strand.
CTTGTAGGATGATGACTTCATAAAGAGAAAAGAAAAGGCCATCAAGACAGTTGTGGACCTCTCAGTAAGTTCCCTGGCTGTGTTCTTTCCTCAGAGCCCTGCGTAGCCTCCGATAGCCCTTTGATTTAAATCACAAAAGTGCTGCTTCTGAGGTTTCCCTCTGCAGGGATCGCTTAGGAGCTAGACTTAGATGGCTGTGTGAGGGAAGCCCTGCCTGCTTCACTGCTCAGGGCCAGGGCCAGGACAGCAGTATGCACAGGTAGAACCTGCCACACTACTGCTCTCTCTCCTCACTTCCAATTTTAAGGAAGAAATAGCCAAACACAGAGCCCTTCCTAGTTTATCCCAGTGGCAGGTGTAAACTTTGAGTAGCTCTGAAGAGCAGATGATGAATGGGGATGATAACTTGAGGTTTCTGTCCCCCACACCCATGATGACTTTGCATAGACAGAGTAGCCTCTGAGCTGTGTGCGGGAAGCTCTGGGATGGCCTTTGTCCCCATTCACAGTACATCTTAATCACAGTGAGTCTGCACATGTGTCCCCACTTCCCCAGCATGAGGGTTAGTGGAGCCTTTGACCCTTTACAAAACACTCTGGGCCAGAGCTGTGGAACCTTGTCAGCTGCACCCTCCACCCCCAATCTTCCTACCTGAGCTGAGGGGAATGAAGCCTAGGTGCCTGTGTACACAGTCTCTCTCTTCTGAAAATAATGTATCATGTTGTTTTGTGTGCTTTTTACTTCATTTAAATTATATCATACATCTAGTTGGTTTTCATAGTTACATAGATTCTTATATTAATATGCCACCCAAATGAAATAGCAGATATACTTCTTATGCAGATGGCATGGGTTACATACCTTGTGTCATTGTGAAGACTGACATTGTCTGGTGTTTGTGGCTTTGTGAACTGGCCACAGAGTCTTTCCAGAAAAAGAATTGCAAGCCGGCTTATCTTAAAAATAAATGTGTGGTCTACCAAGGTGATTAGTCTGAAAAGAACAATTGTTTGGTAGTGAAAGATATGAAAATCTCCTATGAAACAATAAATCTTGATCACTTTATGATTGTAATTTCTTTTTTTCTCAATTCCATTTTGGAAATGGAAGGGTTGGAAAATTTTTAAGAAGGTGACACTCAAAAGCCAGATACTGTTTTCAGATTTGGTGGCAGTATTAAACAATAATAAGAAAAAATGATATGACCTCAGAGTAATTTTCTTTCCTGGTTGTGAAATAGGTGTTCAGTTTACAGCATCCTCAGAAGTTTTTAAAAAGATTGATAGATGTAGGGGAATTAAATTAAGGTTGGTTTTCACCTTAATTTCACAACACAGAAGCAACCACTTTTAATTTTTGGACATATTTCTTTTTTTAAACTGAATTGGAATCATACTTTAAAGATAATTTTGTGGTTTTTTCACTTACCAATGTAGGGCCTTTTGTATGCTGTTAAAGATTCCTGTTGGCCGGGCACAGTGGCTCATGCCTGTAATCCTAGCACTTTGGAAGGCTGAGATGGGTGAATCACGAGGTCAGGAATTCAAGACTAGCCTGGCCAACATGGTGAAACCCCATCTCTACTAAAAGTACAAAAATTAGCCGGGTGTGGTGGTGTACACCTGTGATCCCAGCTACTTGGGAGGCTGAGGCAGGAGAATCGCTTGAACCCAGAAGGCAGAGGTTGCAGTGAATCAAGATCATGCCATTGCACTCCAGACTGGGTGACAGAGCAAAACTCCATCTCAAAAAAAAAAAAAAGATTCTTGCTAATGACATTTCTCATGACAAATAGTAACCAAGTAGTTCGATATGATAATTGCTTTCCCCTGTTTTAAATGTTACTTCGATATGATAATTGCTTTCCCCTGTTTTAAATGTTACTTCGATATGATAATTGTTTTCCCCTGTTTTAAATGTTACTTCGTCTCAGGAATGATAGGAAAACCAGGTGATAATCATGTTACCTCTGAGGCAGGAAATTGCTAGGCTAGCAGTAGGAGAGAAGGGGAAATTTTCTTTTCCCTATAAACTCTGTACTATTTGAATTTTATTCTAAGTGTGCATTACTTACTCAAAACAGTGCATATTAAGGGTTTTTTTTTTTAATTTTTTTGTAACAAAAGCCATATTCAAACGTTAAAAATTTTTAATGCTTCATCGAATATCTTCATGTGTAAATCTCACTCTGAGCCCTGGGTAGAGAATGAGACAATGGTATAGTTTTCGGCCACAGAGCAAAGGCCAACATAGCTGTCAATCATCCTAGTAATGAAACTGGGCCTGGCATCTCTATGCCCATAGATTAGTTAAAGCCCCTAGAGGCACATTATTTTTTCTTCTCATTTTTAATGGAGTTTTTTGTTTGTTTGTTTTTAATCCACTTCTGCTTGGTAATGTGATTGCAGAGAATTAGGGAATATGTGATAATGACAAATATTTACATAGTGCGCAAACATTGTTCTGAGTCCTCACAACAGTCCCATGAAGTAGTAGTTTGTTCTTGTTGCTTTTTAACAAATGAGGAAACTGAAACACAGGTAGGTTATATATAAGTTGCCCAATGTCACAATGGTGATGGTAGAGGCAGGACTCAAACCCAGTCTTTGTAACTGTGCTCCTGTGAGCCTCTAGATAAAATGCCATTTGCAGCTGATGAGAAAATAGTATCAGAATAAAGGAAAATGAGCCCAGCCTGGTGGCTCATGCCCGTAATCCTAGCACTTTGGGAGGCCGAGGTGGGCAGATCGCTTGAGCCCAGGAGTTCGAGACCAGCCTGGCCAATATGGTGAAACCCCATCTCTACAAAAAATACTAAAATTAGCCAGGCATGGTGGCATGTACCTGTATTCTCAGCTCCTCAGGAGGCTGAGGTGGGAAGATCACCTGAGCCTGGGGAGGTTGAGGCTGCAGTGAGCTGTGATTGTGCCACTGTACTCCACCCTGGGTGGCAGAGTGAGACCCTGTCTCAAAAAAATAAATAAAAATAAAGGGAAATAGAAAAAAATTGTGATTCCCTGGTTATAATTTGTATTGTTTAGTTTATTTCCTTTTTTTGTGAGTGAACTTAATCTTCAGTTGATCGGCAATTTTCAGCAGGAATGATAAAGAGTCTTCATGGATGGCTAAAGCTCGCCTTTGGGTTTTCCTTTTCTCATCTACTGAAAACACCCCTCACTTCCAGGAACTGTCTGCGTAGGTTTCTTAGCTGAGCTCCATCACCATTAACTTTCCTCCCTCTCTTCTGCCACTTCTGCAAGCCCTTCCTTAACTGACTTGAAATGAGAGCCCCAAAAGCTCGCAGAGACTCTAGGGCTGTGGTGCATATCCCTCACCTATTCTTGTGAGTCAGTACAAAAAATTAAATAGCTCAAAATTTTATTTATTGTTATGCTCCTCAAGAAAGATCCCTCCTTTAATAAAGGCAAGGAAATCCTTAATTTTAAGTCATGAATGGAAAATTAAGGAATGAAATAAGGTCAGACACATAGATGGCTAGTTTTTAGACCCAGCCTTTTATAAAATAGGTGTGGAGCTGCTGTGTATTTATTAAGTTCCTACCATGTGCCTGGCATCTCAATAGGCATTTAACAAGCATTAGCTCCTTTATCCCTCATTAACACTCAAGGAGTTATATATCATTATTTCCATTTTACAAATCAGGAAATTGAAGCTCAGCAAAGTTAATAAATTCCCTCTGTAGCTTCAAAGCTAGGAAGAGGGAGGCAGATTTTGATATGATACCTGACTCTAGCAAAGCAGGTGTCGGCACTCCTCCACTTTTCTGACTTTTCACCTGGTCTCTGCTTTCCCACATATTCCTGGCACCAATTTTGCAGTACTATTGCTGACTTACTTCAGGGCTCTGGGATATTACTTACATGGGTCCGAGAGACTCAAATGCATGCAGAGTGGTTGGGTCCTCTCCCACCATCTCTTCAGTCCCTTATGGGAACATTGACTGTGACTTCTCATTTGAAGACCCTTTGCCCAGCCAAAGAATAGATGTCAGGTGGAGGCTGTCCTGTTGTTATCCTTTTGGTCAGCATGATGCCTTTATGTCTTAACTTACAGGCTTTTACTTATTCTTGCTTAGACATAGCATAAAAGTATTTAAATATTAACTCTTTAGCTTATTGTCTTTAGCCATCCTTAGGAGACTTTGAATTTTTTGCATTCATCCTTGGTTATATAGCCCATTCATTTTTTTGGTGCATGATTTTTTTTTCAGTTATTTTTCTTTTGTACTAATACTGTTGTAATAAGAATGAAAAATTAGGAAACGGAGAAAGGCAAAAACTAAATCACCCATGTTATCACCAGCCAGGGATAGCCACTGATATTGCAAGCAGGAAATAGAGTTGTGAATATCTGTATGAAGACTTAGAGATTGCAAAAAAAAAAAAACAACAACAACAACAAAAGGCACTGTACTATGTATTCTATTTTGTTGCTTGCTCATTTGTTGCTTGCTTATTTTGCTTAGTGATATATTGAGGAAATCTTTCCATGCCAATAAAGGTACCTCCATAGCATTTTTAGTGGCTGTAGATTTTTCATTGTGTGGAACTAGTTCAGCTACATACGGTTTATATCTCTCTCTCTTTTTTTTTTTCACTTGACCATTACGTAGGACATCCTTGTAGCTAAATTTATTCTTTTATCTCTAATTATTTGCTTAGGATTTATTCCATGAAGTGGAATTGGTCAAGATTATACCTAAGGCTTTTAGTACTTCTTGCCAGATTGCCAGGCAGAAAGGCTGCTGTGAACTTTATCATCCGAACCTATGATGGGTGCATTCTTTTTTTATCTTGGCTTCATTTTTCTTCCTTTGGGAGATTATTCCCAGTACCTGCTTTCTTCTTTGAAGTATATTACTTTCTTCTCCCTATCTCATTTGCACAGAATAGCTGGCTGCTTTCTAGAAAGCCTGCCCAATAGGAGGTGGTATTTTTCAAAGGACATAAGGAATGGAAACTACCACCTTCCACTTTCACATCATAATCATAATCAGCTCCTCTGTCTCACATAGTGTGCTGTGACACAGCTTCCTCCTCTGAGCTGTCAGCCCTCCACAGCCGTGAAGTGTCTGTCCTGTGCAGTGAGGTCTTTTACTCCCTCTTAACCTTGAATAACAGTGCCCACACTGTTTTACCCAGACCCAAAAGATATATTCATTTACTATTTGGGAGCATTTTTTTTGGTAGTGTAGACTTTTGTATGAGAATAGAGGGAACAGAGAAAAGGCTTCTTAGAGCTTCCAGACTAGTTGGAAGGAAGTGCTCTGTGGAACTTACTGGATCATCTAAGAGACTGCCATTTAAAGTTACCACTCCAGTGTGTTCTTCCATAGGGAATGCTGTGAGGAAGTCCTTTTCATTCACCTTGTAAAATATAAATGTAATGACCTAAGTAAAACAATGTTAGTAATAATACACATCCATATGTATGTGAATATGTATATATCTTAGCCCTTACTGTGTGTCAGGTACTATTAAATATACTGATTAGTTTATTTTCATAGCAACTCTACTTATACCTAATATACAGATGGAAAACCACAGAGGTTAGAGTAACTTGCCTCAAGTCAGAGAGGTATAGTAAGCAATGGAGCAGGCATTAAAACTCTAGCTTGTTTGACTCCATGTATTCATTCGGTAATATTGATTGAACACTTACTGCATGCCAGACCATGTTCTAGGAGCTGAGGCAACAGTAGTGACATTCCAGCTAGTGAGGAGTTTGAGGGCTGATCCAGAAGAACGACCTGACTGCGAGGTGGCAGTAGCATATGTAAGCTTTCTTTGGGTGATGCTTTGACAGGTTTGCTTGCAGGGTAGAGGAGTCCCTTACACCATGAGATCATCCAGAAGCTTGGATGCAAGGGCCACATCCAGAGTGGGAGGTGAGGAAAGGAACTCCCCAGGATCACAGAGGAGGCTCATGTGTCTTGGCGATGTTGCTCAGCATCACACAGGGAGTCTGTGGTCAGAGACCTATGAAGAGCCCCAGTGGCTTGAGGTCTACCTAGCCACAGGGTTTATCCTATCTATGGTGAGAAAATGCCAGCACTTTTGAAGGGTTTGCAAAGCAGGCAGGCTCTAAATGACAAAAAGTCTGATTATTTAGGCTATATATAAAACATTTTGATATGTAAAAATTTGAGTTTGTGCTGGTCAGCTTTTGAGCCAATGGGTGTCAGTCTTCTGTGAAGAAGTAAACAATGCAGGGACCATGTTTAGCTCATTTATATAATACAGCAATCTTATTCTTACCCACCAAGTCGTACTGTTCAGTGCAGACTCAAGGAGACCTGAGTTGGGGCTGGTGCTGTACCTCAAAGAGCAGAAGATATATACTTACATAGCAGAGCTCAGGTAAAAGAGAATGGAATAACAAGGGTGAGGGGTGTCACTGGAGAAGATTCTACAGAAATGATTGCCATCCTTCTATCTTTCATCGTTTCTTTCAGTCAATACCCAGGCACTTGATTTTTGTTGTTGTTTTATTAATGTGAGAATTTTGGAGAAACATTTATTTGTCCCATTTATAGTAACTTTTATGAAATCTTTCAGCACATTGCACTTGGCAGTGAAAACATCTATGGGGTCCCTTTAGGTGAAAGGCAGAATTACTGACAGGACACATAGGCTAAGTAAGATGGATCTGTTGGAGTTGGGTTTGGGCTGTGTGGATGAGCTGTTAAGGTCAGTGGAAAGTATTGCTTCCTGTTGAGTTGGGCGTGGGCTGGCCCACTGGAGGTTTTGACTGTAGAATGCCATATTGGTGGTGGCTGTTTTGCTGCCTGTTCCATTATTTCAGTAAAAAAGTTGTCTGCGGTAATCATGAGGGAAGCAATCAGGGATTTGCTGCAGACACTGCCATGGTGCTGTGCCGTTCTACCTCCCTTCCCTGTCTTGAGGACTGTGAACTCAGAGTAATTACTCTGACAGGTGAACCTGACTTGTAACCAGACCTGCAAAGTAGAGCTCTGACTCTCACAGTGCAAGAGTTCTCTGCTTTACAAAAGGGTCAGCTTAATTTTTTTAACCCTGTGTGTGTGCCTTTTACCATCTGCAAATATATATAATTTATATATATATATATATAATTTATATATATAAATTATATATATATATATCAGAACCTAGATAAAGGGTGATGAAAGTAGAGGTGTGAGACATTTTGCAAAGTGCTTAAGTGTCTCAGTTCTGGAGTCATCCTGTTTTTATCACTTACTGCCTTTTTCACCATCAGCAAGTTTTTTAACCTCTGTGTGCCTAAGTTCGTCTACAGAAGATAGCAAGGATAACTACACTCATAGATGTGGGGATCAAATGGGCAGCACAGATATAGCAGAATGTGCCTGGCATGTCCCTGCTATTCAGTAAGTGGTAACTATTACTGTTGCTACCACTATTAATGACAGAAGGATAAATTGATTTTCTATTCCTTTTTAAGAGCACATCATGTAAAGCATGGTATATTTTTTATTAATCTCAGACTTTAAATTTTTTATGGAATTATGTTACCAAGTCAGTATCTTTACAGGATTAAAAGAACACAAAGGAAGAGACCCTGGGAGCATCCTTCAAGATCTGTTAGCTTCGTTTTACAGATGCAGAAACTGAGGCCCATTGAGGGGAATTGCCTTTCTCAAGGTCATGCAGCTGATTAGTGGCAGAGATAGGACTGGACATCAGTATTCCTGACCCCTGTTGATTTAAAGGGTGACTTAGCAATAGCTCTTTATAGTTGGCCTGTAAAGCCCTGACATTTAGGTTGTATTACTTCAGCAGACCATTGTTGTGATCCATGTGGCAGCTTCATATTGCAGAATGAGTCTTGTGAAGGGCTAGCTGAAATGACTGGTGGGTGGCTAGAGTGGCAGTATGGGGCAAGTTAGTGTCAGGGACAAGCCTTGAAATGAGAAACCAGGTTACCTAGGGTCAGGCCTCATAGTGTCCCAGGGATCTTGGACAAATTTTTCAGTGTCTGCTTCCTCAATAGTAAAGTGAAGTTAGTGGTATGTGCCCTGTCTCTGCTTCACAGTGTGGTTTATAAAATGTAAAAGAAAGGTGAGATGTATATGAAGTTTTATACTTTAACATGGAAGGAATAATTCACAAAAGCCAACAATGTCATTGTGTGGCGGAATAAAAGGTCCTTTTAGCCTTTTAGCTGTTGGTGTCAGTATGCTCTTGTTTTGGAGTCAATCCTTTTTTTTTCAGAAGAATCCAATTTCTTGCCTTGGGTTATTGACTCTTTCAGTTGTAACTAAGGATAATAGCAGTTAAGCTCAAGCTGTAATAGTAGAGTTCATTGGAAGCCAAACCAGGCACAGTAACTGACACCATGTAAGCTGATTCTATTTTGCATCTCCCTGTAAGTGTGTTTTATGTTATTTATAGCTTCCTATTCATGTAGGCACCAGCAGTAAACTGGGGAATATTTGTGGCAGGAATTTTTAAGAACAACTTTAGCATCATCTCAGGCCCTGATCCATTTCCTTTTCTACAAAATTGTTTGAGATTATATAGTATATGTTACAGAAAGAATGTTTTTCTGTATGCTCGAAACTGTATACTAAAGTAAAATAATAAAGTTAACCAGAATTATCCATGGGGAACAATTGCAGTTAAAATAAAATGCAGTGTCTGGAAAAACCTGATAGTAGTGTTTTTTGTGGTGATGTCCAGGTAATGATTAGATGCAATAAACCCGGGTAGTAGGGAAGAAGAGAGATGTGGGGGTGAGCAGCCCGAATACCTTGCTGGCATAGCAGCTGCCTACCTGCACCCAGAGCCCTGAGCAGATATTACTAGTGTATTATTTGACAGCCAGCTTAGTGTCAAGAAGGACATTCATTTGGGGTAGAATGGCAAACCACTTCATCTGGGGCTGAAGACTTGCATTTATTGATCATTTACTACATGCCACATATTTCGTTTAGGATATATATGTGTGCATATATATAATTTTAGAATATACCCCATGGTAGAGGAAGAGCTTACAGTGAGCCGAGATCATGCCACTGCGCTCCAGCCTGAGCGACAGAGCAAGACTCTGTCTCAAAAAAAAAAAAAAAAAAAAGAATATACCCCATGGCTGGAGGCATCCAGCAACCAATTCAGGAGGAGAGCCTTCTCACACTCAGTAACTTGGCTGTCTCATCCACTTAGGAAGTGTACAAGCCCCGTCGGAAATACAAACGCCACCAGGGAGCAGAGGAGCTGCTTGATGAAGAATCTCGAATCCATGCTACGCTTTTGGAATATGGCAGGTAATGAGTGGGACCCAGTCTAGGTGTCTCTTTTAAAAGAAAAGCTAATTTAAGTTGCTTCATTTGGATTAACTTGGCTGGCTTCTACCTGATTAAGTTTCTGCTTTCAGCCATGAGATTTCCAACATCAGGGACTTTTCTCTGGTAATGAATTACCTGTTTCTATGGGCATCCTTTGTAATTCCTCTCTGGAAACGTGCACCTGGCTCTGCCCTCCTTTGGGAGTTGGGGTGTTCCAGGAATTTACAGAGGCTGAGGTACTCTGTCCTTCATGCCCCTGCTATTTGTTAAAATCTTCAGGTAAATGAAAGTAATGAAAGCAGTTTCAGTGATTTCACTTAAAGTGTTAGAATAATAATTTCAGTTTCCTGTGAATATTGTCCTAACTAGGAAAATGAAGAATTTAGAAGTAGTTTTGTCGCTTCTTAAAACATCTCTAGTTAAAAAAAAAAAGTCTTATTTTATATCCTTAGTTTTAACTTAAAAAAAATGCAAGGACATGCTTCTCCCCATTGACTTTTTTGGTTGTCACTGGGTATTAACCTTCTTTTACGTCATGCATTCTCTTCTTAGGGTAACTGATTCCTTGATGTGAGTAAGTCTCCTTGTGCTTCCTTTGTGTTGGGAGAGGCTCCTGTGTGCTGCTCTGCCTCACAGCCCAGCCCTTGTGGGGTGGCTGGAACTAACTGCACTGCCACTGGCATTTCCCTAAGTGAGCGTCTGATGGCTTTGCCTGCCCTCTAGGGTACTGGAGAGAACCAGTGGGAAATTAGGCTTAATTTTTCTAGTTTCCAAATGGAAGTGTATGCAATTGCTTGTGTTTTTTCGTTTTTTGTTTTTTTTTTTTTCCTTAGAATAAAAACTAGTCTGTTTCAAAGGAAATTGAAGTAGTTCTGGCCCTAGGCTGTGTGTGATGGCTGCCCCCACAGTTCACTAGTTGCTACTGTGAATTGAATGCCTCCTCCAAGTCAGGCATCACCCGGACTAGCTATGTACTGAAAATGCCAAGTAACTTGTTAGCAGTTATTAATGATGATTAATTATTAAGAATTTAAAGACAGCAACAACAGCCAAGTGAGGACCCTTCTAAACATGGGGCACTGTGCTAGTGGACGGGTTGTGTGCTCAGGAAGCGAGCCCTGGGAATCGTGACAGAGTCTCTCTAGCCATGCCCACCTGCAAGTGAGCAGGTGAGGCTGCACAGCTCTGGGAGAGCCAAAGCTGGAGAGACAATCTCTGTGGGTGTCACGTGTCCCAGAATGAAGAAGTTCTTGGGAGAATGTAGTGGATTTTGTGAGTTTGTATTATTTATGTGTCCATTTTTTCCATCATCATGGAAAATCGAATTTTCCTGAGGATGAAAAGGAGTTAGAAATTCAGTAAATTGTCCACCTCGCTGAGACCAATGTTGACAAAATTTCAGAACATATTCTTGTTCTGAAATTCTCAGGTTCAAATGGGATCTTTTGCATATACATTGTAGATGGTAGCTAGTATCACCATCTGAAGGCTGGGAAAGTTCAGAACCTCCCTGCCTGTCCTCAGGAGTGATTGATGCTGTTTAAGGTGAGAATCTGGCTTGACTCTCTTTAGGAAAGGAAGCAAGACAGATTTTGCATGACTCTTTTCAAACTCTGTGAGAAAAAACAGTGTCTTGATACCAGTCCTGGTTCCTGTTGGTATGGTCATGCTGACTTCTGCTAATTTCTAAGGCTAGGGTGGGCATTTCCTGAAGGTTTTAGGTTGTTGGGGTTTTCTTGGGTGGGAGAGAGATGTTACTTTGTTTTTTTTTAGCTTTTTCGGCAAGGAGAAGGTAAGTTTGTGGCAGGTAGAGTAGTGGGTACTTAGGACATTCTGATAGTATATTTCGCATTCTCCTCTTTGAGACTAATAATGACAATATTCAGAAAGGTTAAAAAATGACTTACTTAAGGTCATAAACTAATAAGAGGCTCAGACTAGTGCTTCAACTAAGGTGTCTGGAACTCCAAAAGCATGTCATTTTCATTGTCTGCAAATACTGTTTGTGCCTTCAGTGAGAGTATATTTTTAGGCTCTGAGTTTTAGAAGGACTGGCCATGTCTGTTCTTTGGTCTGAAACTAAGTAAGAAGAGAATAGTTATTAAAACTCACAGAGCAAATCAGATCAAATGTACAGGCCCCAGCAAGTGTGTGTTCTATTCCACCTCCCTGGGAAGGCTACTCCCTTCCTTTCTGGCAGTCTGTTTTCTCTAGGTTCTGTTCAGCACTCTCCACTGCATGGACATCTTTCCCATTAAATGAGGATTGTATGACAATATATGTGTGTGTATATATATGTATATAATTTTGAGCAGTTTGTTCAATGTAGAAAACACTCAGTAAATGTTAACCACTAGCCGCTGTCATCATTCTCCTTATTGTAATCATCATTATTAGCAGCAACAGTTTTCAGTTTTCAAATGCCCTCACATATGACCATTTCCCCTTACAATTCTCCTTGTGCTTTTGTGCTTGTGCATGAGTGAAGAGGGGAGCTTCCCCTTGGCCCTGTGAAGGTTCACCAAAAATGAACTGACAAAAGGCAGATTAACAGGAGAAAATGGCACACATAATTTATTATTGTATGGAGGAAAACCACAGAAGTGTGACTACCCAGTAACCCAGTGATGTCCAGATGCATATATATCCTTCTTCACAGGGGAAAGGCAGATGGGGAAATATGCCAGTTTGAGGGGTAGTAAATGATGTTTTGGGGAAATGAATCAGACGATGGTTAATAAATGACTGTCTAGAAATTGAATGGGACGGGAAACAGACCATGGTTTGGGTTCTAGGTATGGTATTTAATTTTCAGTCTCTTGCTCTGTGGTAGATAATGAGATTTCAGGGAGTGGATGGAAGACACTTGTGTTTTCTTTAATGGGTCCAGTCTTTATATAGATGAGAGAAAACACCGTGTTCTAACATCTGACCTTCAAGTGCCTTTAATCCAAGTTATTCAGCATATTAGGGTGCCATATTTGGGGGCAACAGCCCTTGGACTCCTTCACTTATTACCCCTCACGCTAGCCCTCCCTCTAGCACGTGTATGGGAAGTCTCACCCTCTGGCCTTTTTCTCCCCAGCCCCTGTCAAACAAGGCTGGCCCCCTGCTGTCCCCAGGACTCACTTTGTTCCATCTTCCCTTCTCCTTTAACACTGCCGCATTCCTGACTTCCTCACCCACCCCCCACTGCAGTGTGGCATCACTGCTTTAGGAGTCCAGATCCCCCTGCCAGTGTTTCTGTTTTCTACCTTATCTTACGTCTTGTCAGAGGGAAAGTATTTTGACTTCTAGAGCAAGAAGGTCTGAAATCAGTGTTTCTTCCTTGGGGTTGAAGGTCATTCATCAGCCTTACACGTGTACCACGGTGCCCTTTGGCTTTTAGATCCGCATTCCATCTCCTTCCCCCTATTTTGACTCTTAGTTGCTTAAATAAAGGTGAATTATGAGCCTCGTCAACTATGCTGAAAGCCTTAAGGACTGTTTATATGTTAAAAAGCATGTTTGGGTATATTTTTCTAAGTGTTAATGGTGTTAGGAAAACAAGACTCATAGTTTTGATTTTGAATGTAAACAAAATTGCACACCTATAATATTTCAATTTTATTATGAATTCAGTCAATTTTGAGAGGCTAACTTAAGCACCTAACCGTGCTATGAAACTGCTACTCTGGGGAAATGCATTTTATGTGCTGTATATTTGACTTGGAAGAGGAGGTTTGGAGCACAGCCTCCAGAATGCTGGAGTTAGCCTGTTCCTCGGTATTCAAGGCCTACCTTTGAGTTGCCTAGAATGACTTCAAGGCAACTCAAAATTAGGCCTTGAATACCGAGGAACAGGCTAACTCCAACATTCTGTAGTTAGTAAATAAAATATGACGTATCTCTCCCAACCTGTTTATATCTCCAATGACGATAAGGCCTATGACATGCTCATAAAAGGTATTTAGTAAATTCTTGTCAAATGAATAAAGAACAGAGTTCACAGTCCTTAGTATTTAGGGCTTTTTATGTCCCTATTTTGTTTTGTATTCCAAACAGATAATGTCTTAGTTTGGCCTGAGATAATTGTTCTTAAAAGTTAGTTTGTTTTCTAGAATTGTAGTGTCCCGTATGGTAGCCACTAACTATATGTGGCTATTGAGCAATCAAAATCCAACAAGTGTGGCTCAGAAACAGATTTTTGATTTTAATTAAGTTAAATTTAAATTTTAAGATTCGTGCTTGATTTACTTAATGGAAAATGTTTATCTTTGGAATAACTTGGGCATGTGAACCTACTAACCTACTAGTTTAAAAATTGTATGCATGTCCCTCTTTATATTTCTTTTGTACTGTGCTGTTCTAAATGTACATCCTTGATTTAAAGACCAGGTCCTATGTCTAAGGTATGAAGAAGTGAACTGGATGATGGGAGGGGCTCTCTGGTGCCAACAGTGTAGGTAGCAAGAATCGATGAGTCAGAGCCAAAGAAGAGGAATGCAGGAGCAAATTGAATCATGTGGGACTGCAGATCAGAGCTGGCACTTGGGGGAAACGGGCAGGGCTGACAGGAAAAGAGGAAAGGGAGGCAGTAGTTAATAGGCAGTTAAGAACAGAGCTTTGTCATGGAAACCTCACTACTTTGTGACATAGATGAGGCCTTTAGAAAAATCACATGGACTCTTCATTCATGCAGCAACTATTGATTGAGTGCCTACTATGTGGCAGACACTGAACTGCCGGGCAGTGGGGATACTGAAGTGAGTGAAACTGTACATGAATATTTATAGTGGCACTGTAAATATATTGCATAATATATTGCACAAGTATGAATTTAGCAATTCATAATTGCTAAAAAGTAGAAACAACCCAGATGTCTATCAGCTGATGAAACAAAATGTGGCTTACCCATATAATGGGATATTATTCAGCCATAAAATGGAATTAAGTAGTGATTCATGCTTCAACCTGGATGAACTTTGAAAATATTCTCATGAGTCAAAGAAGCCAGACACAAAAGACCACATATTGCTTGATTTCATTTCTATGAAATCTCCAGAACTGGTAAATCCAGAGAGACAGAAGGTAGATCAGTGGTAGACAAGGGCTGGGAATAGGGAAGAATTGGGATTAACTGCCAATAGTAACAGAGTTTCTTTTTGAGGTGATGGAACTTTTCTTGATTTCCATAATGGCGATGATTGCACAACATAGTGAATACACTAAAATCCAGTGAGCAATACACTTTAAAATGGTGAATTTTATATTACATGAATTATAAGTCCGTTTTTAAAATATTTTTTAAAAGTGAATGAAGCAGATTTCGTCCTCTCCAGGAGCTCGACAGAAAGGCTTAGAGGATTACTCATGGCCGATAATTATGTTCACCACACAATGAGTGCACTGGCTCTCACAGCAGCTCACATCTGGGGGGCTAACGTAGTTTTGGTGACTTAGAAGAGTCTTCCCAGAGCCTCTGTCTTTAAGGAGGAGTAGATTTGTCCTGGGAATCAAGTCACTCAGATTTGGTTGTTTACTTCCTTATTTGGAAAATCTGTGAAGTCCCTGGGCCTTAGATAAGGACCTTATGTGTTCTGCCCTAAAAGTCTCCACAGACTAAAGGCATAAAACAGGAAGGATGAATACTCAAGATGCAAGGACACTTCTATAGGAGTGGGACACTTGGGCAAGACCGTGTATTATTCAGGGTTCCCTGGTTGAGAAAACAGTACTCTCCCACTAGTTTCAGCAGAAGGGACTGGTTACAGGGCCAGATGAGAACTAGGCTGATCCAGGGTCAGCTCTCAAGCTTCACATGAGAACTGGAGCCCCAGGACGCTGCTTCTGCCTCCAAAATCAGGAAGCTAGCTTGCACCCTGTAAGATTAGGAAGCTAGTGCTATAGTCGTTTGACAAGGAAGGAAACCACGCTGCTTCTGTCAAATTAGGGAGCTCTGAAAAACCAAGAAGCCACTGTGATAGCTGCTAGCCTCAGAACCTGGTTGTTTCTACTGTGATCCACACCAACACAATGGATCCCTTATGCTTCCCTCTTTCCTCCTTTAACTGTTCCATATTCAAAACTCTAGCAAATGCATCTGATTGGTGGAACCTGAATAGTATTCAGAACTCTAGGTGCAAGGGAGTTTGGAAAATAGTCTGTTTTCCAGCCTCTGCAGTACTGGAAGATGCACTGGATATTAAGCCAGTCCACGGAATCTGCCATAAGGTCCTTTACAGAATTCGTGTGGATAGCCAAAATTTAACCTTGGTCTGCTACACTTTGGACCTATAGGTTTATTTCTAAAGGGTGGGCACACTGCCCAGCAGTGAGTTTTTGGTCTCCCCAGTTATTTGACAATCTGTTGCAAGGCCAGATGATACTTTTGGCTTCTTGATTTTCACATTTTTTTCACTTATGTTTAGTTTGTTCAGCGAATATTGGAAAAACCAAATGTGAAGGTAGAATCTTTGCCCTCAGGAGAATGATACAGATATGTAGCAGTTGCACATAATCACCATCTGGGAAGTGAGAGGAGCATGAACAGATGCAGGGATGGGCAGGCCCGGCTGAGCACATGTGCATGGGGGATGCTTCACAGGGGAGGAGGCTTTAGAGCTGAGGGGTGAAGGCTGAATAGGGAAGCGGGGGAGAGAAGGGAACAGCTTAGCGTGTGCAGAGCTGTCTGTTCAGGTAGTAAGTGTAATAGGAACACAGAACATGCTGCTGGTGGTGAGATGAACCAGTTGTTAGGCTGAACCATGGAAGAGAGGCTTTATGAGGCTCCTGAGGAGGTTCTGTTTTCTCCTGAGGGAAGAGGCCTGCCATTGATACATGTACATCAGGCCAATGCAGAAGTTGGACAAGGAATGGGCAGGAAGAGTGTGGGGAGTGAAGCTGGAGGACCAAGACCAGGTGAGCACACAACCCAGAAGTGAGGCATGCAGAAGCGAGGCAGAGAGTAGCCTTTAGTTTGTTCTTTATTTTTATTTATTTGTTTTTGAGACAGAGTCTTGCTCTGTCACCCAGGCTGGAGTCCGGTGGTGTGATCTCGGCTCACTGCAACCTCCGCCTCCTGGGTTTGAGCAGTTCTGGTGCTTCAGCCTCCCGAGTAGCTGGGATGACAGGCATGTGCCACTATGCCTGGCTAGTTTTTGTATTTTTAGTAGAGATAGGGTTTTACCATGTTGGCCAGTCTGGTCTCGAATTCCTGAGGTCAGGTGATAGGCCGGCCTCAGCCTCCCAAAGTGCTGGGATTACAGGTATGAGCAACCACGCCGAGCTCAATTTGTTCTCCTTAAATGTTTCTATTAACTTTATTTTCTTACAAATCACTTAAAAGTGTATGAGGCTGGGTGGTTTGCATTTTGCTTTTGAATGGTTTTGCATTGTTATTCTTGCATTTTTAAAAAACATAGATTAATTAGAGCCAGAAAATAAACTACTTGAAACTGAATTGAGTTTGTGTGTTTCTTTGAATTTAAAGTTGTGTGAAGTGAGTACACATTATTGGCATCATGCTTGGATTATGTTTGAGAATAAAAAGTGTGCTATCTAAGTTACGGAAGTAGCCATTAAAGTGCATGTTTGGCTTAAGGAAACACATTTACATTTGTTTATATAGATATTTTTAAGGCTTTTAGCTTAAACTGTGGCTCTGAAATGCAGTTCCTGATTCAAAGAGTCATGATTGCACTTAAGGGAAATGTTGCACTCTATACTGTCTGAGAGTTCCAATTTACATTATAGTATTTGCATAGCAAGTAGGGTGGCTGGCCCTGTATTCAAAAGACAGTGGAATATGTTTGTAATTTAGGCACTTGTAACATTTTCTCTAGTCACCAAATGGCATAAATTCTCTTGATGCTTTTCATGTAAAAAGTCAACCAAAATGCATTTGACTGAATTTATTGTAATTTTTTGAGTAGTAATTAAACTCCTTTTTTGTGGTCTTCAGGAGATATGGATTTAGCCGCCAGAGCAAAACGGAGAAGGTAAGAAAAACATTGATAATAGGAGAGAATATTTGAGAGATGGAATTGACTCCCTTCACCTCTAACACTCACAGGATAGGCAGCTTCCTGGGAAGCCCAGGAAGGGGATGTGGCAGGGCTGCTGCTGCCCAGGCCCTGATTCCCGGACAGGCTGGGATAGCAGGGATGTGTGAGCTGCCTTTGGCCCTTGCATCTCCGTCGTGGCTTTTCTAGCTTGCCACCTCTGCAGATTGGGGAGCAAAGCAGCAGTCTCATCCTGGGGCTGGAAATGAGGGGTGATTGAAAGTTGTGGCCCAGGGTCAGTCACCTGGGGTCTAGTAGCTCTACACTATGAAGATGAAGTCTACTGCCAGGGCTCCCAGAGCACTCCTCATCTGAGGTGAGAGACTCTGGACAGATGTGAACAGGATGTTAGGTAGAGCACAACTGTGAATTACAGGCCTGCCCTCTGTTGAAACAACTAGTCATGGAAGAGCCAGGTAAGTCAGGATGGCTTTTCTAACTTCACAAAGGATGCCCAAAGATTTCTGTTAATTTATGTGTTTATTAATGATGCTTCACTGTCAGCAGCAGGGCAGGTACATAAATCTTATGTTGCTAAACCCTTTCGGTGTTGCAGGCTCTATGTTAAGGACTCTATATGTTTTCAGTTACTCCCTTGAACAGCTCTATGAGGAGGATACTTATTTCTGCTTTTTAGATCAGAAAGCTAATGCTCAGAGAGGCTCAGTGATTTGTCCAAGGTCACATAACTCTGAAGTGAATAAATAAGAATCCGAACCCAGAGATCTGACATCAAACCTGTGCTCATAGCCACTGCTTTCTAAATAATAAAGTGTCAGCTAAAGTGGTCAGTGGCCTCTTAAAAAGATCTGTTATTAACCTCTTTTCATTCTCCACCTGATCCCCAGATTTCTTGAACAGTACACACTCCCCCTGCTGTTCCCCTGTCACCCACTCCACTGTACAGCTCCCCCAGGCTCCCCCTCTGCCTCCTGTGGTGACTGTTGTCTCAATCACTGCAGGCACCAGCAGTGGCTAAGAGTACCATTCTAAAGCCAGACTGGCTGACTTAGGACCCCAGCTCCTCCATTCACGGAGTGACTTTGGATAATAATCATTGTACCTGTCTCACAGCATTACTGTGAAGATTGAAATGTAAAGGACTTAGAATGAGCCAACACATAGTAAACATTTAATAAACATTATTATTATCAGTGTTAGTTATTGGTACTTAGTCATGTACTGATGATATCTTCTTTTTTTGTTTTCTCATTATTTTTTCCCCATTTGTGTTTTTTTACTCAACTGAGTAATGATACCCTGCAAAGCAGCATGTTTTCTGGATTTCATTATATCATGTTTTATCTGGTATATCATAAGGGTTTGATGTGTATATTTAATTTGATATGTAATTTAAGTCTGAAAAGATTGTCTTTATATATGACTGGGCGATTTGGTTATGATTGGAACAATCATGAAATGTCCCTGAAATTGGATTTAAATTGTACTTGTCCTGTCATTTTTATGTCAGACGGCACATTTGAATTAGAAGTCTCATCCCCTGTAGATGTGTCCAAGCAGTTAGGAGCTCAGAGTGTTCCCATGGGCAGTAATAGACTCGTTATAGAAAAACATCCTAGAGTTGGGATGGTCCAAGAAGGGCATTTGAGACCAAACCTCTCTTTTGACCCTAGAAGTTCTTAACATGCAGGGATCAGAGGTAAGCCTGAGGTCACCCAGCTGGTGGATGGCAGAGATAGAATTAAAACTTACAGCCTGTGATTGAGGAGGCAGCAGTTAATCCAGGGTGCCTTGAGTTTGATGTGCGTCATTTAAGGCCTGGGGCTGAGTCCAGAGCATGCTCCTTGATCATTAGATAAGGCAGTTTTCATCCTTCTGACCAGTGGTATTCAAACTGTTTTGATTACTCTGAGCAGTAAACGGGTAATTTTTCATCATGATTCAGTACACACACACTAATACCACCAAAACAAAAATTTCACTAAGCGGTACTTAACCCCTCACTACAAAGCACTCTGGCATGTTCCATTATGTTAATTTATACAGATGCTAGTCGTACCTGCCAAATTACTTTTATGTCCCACTAATTGGTCTTAACAGGCAGTTTGAAGAAACACTCCTTTAGTAGTGATCTGCTCTTGAAAGTGTTAAAGGACAGGGAAGGCTGAGTCAGAGTGGAAGGGTGGGTCAGGCAAATGTGTGTGGCCTGAATTGAATCGGTGAGCAGTTGGGACGTGGAAACAGGCATTTGCCAGTTCCTGAAGCTTAACCTGCCCACCCTGTACTTGAGTGGAGGGTCAGGCCTTTGGAGTATCCACTGTCTCGGGGTGGTGCTGCTCTGCAGGTTTGTTTCTTTCACACTCATGCCTCTTGGCAGTATTGTCCTTTCTCTGCTAAGTCTCCAACTCCCGTGCTCAGCTGTTTTCACATCTTCCCTTGCAGGCTGAGGACAAGAAAACAGCGCTTGCAGCAGGGCTGTCAGCTACAGAAAAAGCTGATGCCCACGAGGAAGATGAGCTTCGAGCAGCTGAAGAGGTATGTGGTCCATGTAGGCCCTCTGAGGTTTCTGTGTAAGTCATTTTGGGAGAAATTGTACTCTTACCCCTAGCATTCCCAAATGGCCAGCACCTCCCACAGCCAGCTGCTGCAAGCAGGCCTTTCACACCTTCCAGTTTCCTTTTATCACCTGCCTTTGAGGCTCACATAAGACGAGATCAAGGAAGACACCCTTGGATATCACCACAAAGATCTGTGTAGGCATATTGCTTCTGTCTTACATGTTCAGAACCGCTCACTGCTGCTCCCATCCATTCTTCTTTCAGCAGCGTATTCAGTCGCTGATGACCAAGATGACCGCCATGGCAAATGAGGAGGTGAGTGGGAGTCGGGGAGGTGTGGGGATGGGGACTTGGCACCACCCTGCCCTGCTGGGGTCTTCTCCCAGAGAGCCCACCTTCTCCAGAACCCCCTGTCACCATCACATAGTACCTCTTCCCCAGGGAGTTCCTTTTGGTAATCTGTTTTTAATGTCTCGTGTGTCATCCATGGGAACCTCTAGAAGGGAGACTTGAAGGACCCTTGTGAAAGCAGAATATTCCTGCTGGGAGGTTCACAGGGCTGTGGAAGAGCTGGAGCTGGCCCGCAAGTTATGCCTCATGCTGAGGCAGCTCTTGTCTTCTGCTTTCTTCCTCCACTATCTAGGTAGGAAGCAGGATTTTGAGATTATAGTTGGTCTTTCCAGAGCCTGTCCAGAAGGTATAGCCAAGTGTGAAAGAACCATTCTTTTTTTTTTTTTTTTTTTTTTTTTTTGAGATGGAGTCTTGCTGTGTTGGCCAGGCTGGAGTGCAGTGGCACGATCTCTGCCTACTGCCAGCTCTGCCTCCCAGGTTCATGCCATTCTCCTGCCTCAGCCTCCCAAGTAGCTGGGACTACAGGCACCCGCCACCACGCCCGGCTAATTTTTTGTATTTGTATGTGAAACATGGGGTTTCACCGTGTTAGCCAGGATGGTCTCAATCTCCTGACCTCGTGATCCACCCACTGCAGCCTGCCAAAGTGCTGGGATTACAGGCGTGAGCCGCCGCGCCTTGCCTGAAAGGATCATTATTTTTGAGGCCTGGGAAGACCTGTGGTAATAAAGAGATATTTTAAAGTTCTGAGATTCTTTGTCCTTTCCCATGCTCTTCTCTATTCCCTATGTCCTAAGCCTGCCAAATCCCCTGCAGGCTCTGTTGGGTGGCCCTCAGGAGGTGAGACCTTAGGGTGGGACACAGAAGGGAAGAACCATTTTCCAGGGGTGCCCAGGGTCAGAGGAGGATCTAGCACCATCTGCTCAGTGATTCAGGAGGTAGCTGCGTGTTTGTCCTGAGGCTTCTTTCCTCCCTTCCTGTTGGTAATATGTGGCAAAGCCAAATTATTTTTTCCCCTGGGAATATTATCTGTTTTACCATAATAGAGTGTTCAGATTTTCCACTGCTGTGGAAGACAAGGCTTGGCCTTGAGAACATCCCCTCCATATGCTTGCAGAGCCGTCTCACCGCAAGCTCCGTGGGCCAGATCGTGGGACTCTGCTCTGCCGAGATCAAGCAGATTGTGTCCGAGTATGCAGAGAAGGTAGGTTGGGGCCCAGCTGGAGTCTGTGCCCCAGATAATGCTCCATGGCTTTGTTCTTCCACTTCCCTACCCCACTGCCCCAGCAGTGCCCTGTGTTCTCTTGTAACTCACCAGCCATGTTTGTCAGAAACACACTGGGCTTTACCATGCACAACCGGTTATCAGCACTTACCCGTTAGTTAAATTAATTTTGTTCTGCAGTTCCCACTTTTCTGTAAATTTAAAGCGAAAACCTGTCTCACAGAGCAGTTATCACATTTGATAAATTCATGCCTGAGGGTATGGGATGAGCATTTTTTCTTCTCTATGAGGCCTCTTATAACTTGGGCTCAGTTTGATGATTGGGCTGAGGAATGAAGCTTTGCCTCTTAGGAGATAAACCCCATAACTCAGCCAAATCCAAGGCAAAATTTTTTCTTCTACTTTTATTAAAAGAGTATAGAATGAAGAAAAGCCTGAAATCGTATTTCAGAGTTTGCTTTTTTTTTTCCATCCTAAGAAAAGGCAGGAGGACCTTGAATATTTCAGGGAGACGGTGATTAATCATTTTGCACATAACTGATTCTGGTCTGGCTGAGATGTAGTATCAGTAAAATCAGATTTACAGGACATTGTTGCACATCCCTCCTTCCCCAGCCCTGTCCTAAAATGTTGATGTCTGTTGAAGCATCCAGCTTTGCTTTCCTTTTCTCAGAATCTTTTACGACAAATTAGCTCTGCCCTGACTGTCTGTGACATATTCTTCTGAAGTGATTGCACAGGTGATATATAGCCAGAACTATAGGTGCACACCACCACACCTGGCTAATTTTTGTATTTTTTTGTAGAGACAGGGTTTCAACATATTGCCCCGGCTGGTCTTGAACTCCTGGGCTCAAATGATCCACTCTCCTTGGCCTCCCAAAGTGCTGGGATTAGAGACGTGAGTCACCACGCACAGCCCATTTATCTTTTCCTGTCCATAAATTCCTCTCTGACCACATGACAGCACCAGAGTCTCTCTGGTTCGGGGAGTTATCGGATTCATGAATCATTCTTTGCTCAGTTAGACTCTGTTAACTTTAATATGTCTAAAATTTTTCTGGTTGAACATGGTGGCTCGTGCCTGTAATCCTAGGCGGGTGGATCACCTGAGGTCAGGAGTTCAAGACCAGCCTGTCCAACATGGTGAAACCCTGTCTCTACTAAAAATACAAAAATTAACTGGTCATGGTGGTGGGTGCCTGTAATTCCAGCTGCTTAGGAGGCTGAGGCAAGAGAATCGCTTGAACCCAGGAGGGAGAGGTTGCAGTGAGCCGAGATCGTGCCACTGCACTCCAGCCTGGGTGACAGAGGGAGACTCTGTCTCAAAAAAAAATAAATAAAATTTTATAGTCAGGGAAAAGTGTCCCCAGTAATCTGGAGGTATTATCGGCTATAACACCCCCAAGACTTTTGGAAAACTGTTTTAAATGCCTAGTGCTGCCATTCATGGGAACCTCTGGGAAGGAGACTTGAAGGAGCCTTGTGCAAGCAGAATATGAGTGAGTAAAACAGCTTGGAATGTCTCAGGGTGAGATTCCTTTGTTTTCCCCACTCCCCCAAGTAAGTGCTTCTTAACGTGGGCTTTCTAGTCCAATCTCATAGAATCCAGAGTGTCCTGTCTTTCCATTTACCATCTAGGAAGGATGACACTGCTCAAAGTGTCATCTGAAATTTGACCAGAAAAGGGTGTTTATTATCCAAAAAGTACAAATGAAGATGTAATTGTGGAAAGAGTATTAATTCACTGTCTGAGAAGGAAGTGTCTTGGTTTCCTGTCAGCACACACACCTGAATGGCAAGAGTGTGCGTTTACACCTCCCCTTATGTTGCCACGTAGCGTTGCTGAATCCAGTTTTTCAGGGGGAAAAAAAAGGCAACTGGATAGAGCACCCACTGCTGTTTCTACAGGGAGCACGTAGGAGCTCTGATGATTGTAAGAGCAAAAGCAGGCGGGCAGAGCCCCCTGTGGTTGGCAGTGCATCTCTCTTTCCACCCACTCCCCTGCCTAGGACTCCTGAAGCTCACCTGACTTCCCCATGTACTCTGCATTTTGCACGTCTCCTTCTGGATCTCTCTGTGTCTTTATCTCCTAAGCTTTTTCTTCCTCACCCTTGACCAGTGATCTCTGTCCAACTCTGATGGATACATTCTGGTTTATCTGTTTATCTTGGACCATTCTCTACCTCCATTCCATTCTTCTAGAAAAGAGTGAAATTAGGGGTAAATTTGGACAGGAAGCAATGCCAAGATTTTTTCCAAGGACATATATGCAGTTGATTCTTGATCAACACAGGTTTGGACTGTGTGGGTCCACTTACATGGGTATTTTTTCCCAACCAGATGTGTATGGAAACTACAGTATTCATGGGATGCAAAACTGGCGTATATGGAGGGCCAACTTTTCATATATGTGGGTTCTGTAGAGCCGACTGCTGAGTATGCACAGATTTTGGCCTATGCAGGTGGTTTTTGAACCAATCCCCCACGTATACTGAGAGATGACTGTAGTTAAACTTCTGGTGGAGAAGTGGAGGTGTGAAACATTAGTTTATTGCATTTTCATTGGGTAGGTAATATAGCATTAAAGCTGATGGTTTTTAAAAATTAAATTGCCTTTTATCCTATTCCCATACTGCAGTTATTTTACATTTGCATATTATTTTACAGTGTTTGTTCCCAGATCTTCATAGTTGTGCTTGGTTGCAATCATCATATATGTCTAAAAGAGGTAGGACAGTGAGTGAGTGCAGTGATTAAAAACACACCATTTGAAGTCATATCTTGGTTCATGTCTGCCTTTTCCATTTCCCAGCTGTGTGACCTTGGCCATATATTTAACCTCTCTTTGCTCTAGTATCTGCTTTATAAAATGAAAATAATATTATTTTTCTGACAGGTGTTGGGAAGATTAAATGAAACGTGACCAAAATGCCTCAAACAGTGCCTGGCACGTTATAACTCTTCAGCTATCGATAGCTTTATTTTCATTTTTGTAGTCTTCATTCTTTTTTGTTTTGTCGCATCATATCCTAAATATTTTCTAGCCTTCCCGTTTATTTTTATTTTTTTAAGTGTGTGTGTGCTTGCGTGTGTGGGTGAGTGTGTGTGTGATCTCACTCTGTTGCCCAGTGAGATAGGATCTCACTCTGTTGCCCAGGCAGAGTGCAATAGTACGATCTCAGCTCACTTTAGCCTTGGCCTCCCAGGCTCAGGTGATCTTCCCACCTCAGCCTCCCAAGTAGCTGGGACTACAGGCGCACACCACCATGCCTGGCTAAGTCTTGTATTTTTTGTAGAGATGGGGTTTTGTCATGTTGCCCAGGCTGGTGTTGAACTCCTAGACTCAAGCCATCCTCCCACCTTAGCCTCCTAAAGTGCTGGGATTACAGGTCTCAGCTGCTGCGGCTGGCGGTTCCCATTTATTTTAATAATTACATAATTTATGTGTTAATACAGCACAATTCATTAAACTTGTTTTTGTTAGACACAATTTTAAGCTGTTTCTGTTTGCCATTGTGGATAATGTTGTGAAATGTGAGCAGATAGTTTCTGCTGAGAGAGTTTCTAGGTGTTGGATAATTGGGTTATGACTCCCTCTATGTGTTATAACTACATAAAATACTATCAGTGGTGAAGGGACTTCCCAGCATATGCCTTCAATATTTCCAGCTTTGATTTTTTGTTTGTCTAAATGGTTACATAGTTAACTATAAAACGGCATCTCTGTAGATCACTGAGATGATTGAAGATGCTTCTGTGTAAGTACACGTTACAGAGAACTCATCTAGTACCATATAACTAATAAGTTCTAGGTTTAAATACAGGACTGTTTACTCTGTTTTCTTCTCTGAATTGTCTGTTATAGACTATACTTGAGTAATGTGTTCCTTGTGAATTTAAAGTCTATATTTCAGATTTAAATCTATTGTCACTGTGATGCAAGTATTTCTCAGGCACTTTATTTTACTTTTGTTTTTCATTATATACAAGGAATTTGTGCCTAAGTTGGTCAGTCTTGTTGTTGTTGTTGTTGTTGTTGTTGTTGTTGTTGTTATTGTTTCCAAATGAGAGATTCATTGTTTTTCCATGGATCTGGTAAAATAGTTAATGCATGTCAGCTGATCTTTTATTAATTATGTTTAATTCTTTAACCTATGTAGAATTTATTCTTCTTTAGCCTAAAGTGGGGATCTGTCCTAGTTTTCCTGTTCATATCCACTTATCCTACTACTGTTTGTCAGATAATTTCTTTCTACTCATTTTGAGATACTCAATTCTATTTTTATGTCTTATAGCTAAACTGAGTATAGCCTCTTTCTTGTTTTATTGGTTTATACTTCTATTTTGTGCAAGTTCTGTGGTAAAGTCATGCATGGTGTTTTTGTCATTTGCTTGATTTGTTTTTGTTTTGTCAGTACTCTCCAGTCAAAGACCTAGTTGTTTTCAACAGGAACATATCTGGTTGAAAAAGTTGGGTGTATTGCTGCTTGTAGTGAGGGAGAACACATACCAATGGCAATCATGGGGCCTTTCAGTAAGAGGGTGTCAGAAAGGACTTAGTATAGGATTTGGACTTACATAAGGTGACTTGAAGAAGGGTTCAAGGAAGTGGGCTTTGCTTTGTGTTCGATGCTGTAAGGGGGGGTGAGTCTGTCAATGAGCATCTTAATAAATCTTATCTCTAAGACATGGGGAAAATGAATCAAGGTTAAAGCTATGTATGCATGATAGCCAGTATAGGGAATATTTGGTCATTTTTGTGATTCGGACAATGTTTATGTTTTCGTCCATCATCAGACATACTCATAGTCATAGGGTGACCTTGTCTGGTATTGGTGTTCTTTGAAATTGTTTATGTTTTGTAACGAGGCCTGGTTATGAGTGCAAGCCAGCCTCCCTGCAACATCAATGCCTTGCTAATAGTACAAGGCTAGCTTTCAGATGTCAGGGGCTGCTTTTCTCGTTCTCACGTTGTTTGTGTGGTTATCTGCTATTGTGTGGCAATACTGCCACAAATGTAGTCACTTAAAATAACACATATTTATTATCTCACTGTTTCTATGGGGCAGCAGTTGGGCACAGCTTAGCAACACCCTCTGTGACTCTTACAACGCCGCAGTCTCATCTGAGGCTCTACTAGGGAAGGATTTGCTTCCAAGCTTACATGGTTGTTGGCAGCTTTCAGTTCCCTGCGACCTGCTCACTGAGGTCATCAGTTTTGCTGGCCGTTAGCTGGAGGCTACCCTTAGTTCCTTGTTACATGAGTCTGCTACATTGCCACTTACTTCATCAAAGCTAGCAAGGGAGGGCTTCTCCCTGAGGGCAGGCATTATAGACTTATATAACATAATTATATATATGTAATCAAAAGACTGCCACTTCTCTGTGGCATATTCTTTTTTTTTTTTTTGAGACAGAGTCTCACTCTGTCGCCCAGGCTGGAGTGCAATGGCGGGATCTCAGCTCACTGCAAGCTCCGCCTCCCAGGGTTACGCCATTCTCCTGCCTCAGCCTTCTGAGTAGCTGGGACTACAGGCGCCCGGCACCTCACCCGGCTAGTTTTTTGTATTTGTTAGTAGAGACGGGGTTTCACCGGGTTAGCCAGGATGGTCTCAATCTCCTGACCTCGTGATCCGCCCGTCTCGGCCTCCCAAAGTGCTGGGATTACAGGCGTGAGCCACCGCCCCCAGCCCCTCTGTGGCATATTCTAAGGCACAGCTTCCATCCACATCCAAGGGAAAGGGGTTACACAAAGGCAGGTGTGCACATCAGCAGGTGGGAATCATGGGGCCGTTCTAGAGTTGTCCACCATGGTTTGCTTATTGGTCTTTTAATCATACTGCCACTGATTGGGCTGAAACTGGACACTGGCAATGCTGCCACCTTCAGGGTCTCAGTAATATACTTTGGAAGTAGAGATAGGGTTGAGGAATGCCCAGGAGGGAAGCTGTTGCTAGTATCTGAGAAAAAACTCACTTAGGCTGAGATCAGGGCTTTTTTTTTTTTTTTTTTTTTTTTTTTTTTGCTTTGTGAAGAAAGGGGACAGGATAATTTGTGGGGAGGATCAAGTGCAAAACTGATTTTGTGACCAAGGAATAAATCGAATAGCCTGCCTGGTATGAGTGTTTGGAAACTTGACAGGCACTGTGATATAAAAACGAGGTAATAAAACATGTGCAGACTTTTCTTTCACTGGTAAAGTTCACAAGTTTCTTATAAGAGTGTAACATAACATGTGACTCAAAGTTCCTGAGGTATGTAACTCAGTTTAATATGGTTCTTGTAGAGCAGCAGAAAGAGGAATGTGAAGAAGCTTCCAGATACATAATTCATGAGTGTCCATAGACTCTAGGCTGAGTAGCTCCATCTGCCATTGTTTCCAAAGGGTAACACCCTTCCCTGAATGTGCTAGAAGAAGTACCACTGTGCTTTTGGTGTTGATGTCTAATATTCTCACTGCATCATAGCATTTATTTTTACAGGGAAGAAGAATCTATTACTATGACTTACAGAAAACTAAAATGCCTGACTGTCCAAAAAATGCTTCCACCCTACAACCCCCTAAGCTTCTGTAGGAGCCAGAAGAAAGAAAAGGAAACTGGGCCAGGAAAGATGCAAGGTCCCTGGAAGGGCGGGAAGGGACTTTCCCTAATGCTGCACACTAACTAACCATATACCATTTTGACCGCTGTAATACTTAGTCTGCCAACTAAATCATTCACTGGTCAACTTCTCCCTAAGACAGAATCTTGGAACATTTTGTAGCTCTAGAGGATCTGAATATTTTATAGCTCTAGAGGCACAGATCTGTCTTGGGGAATCAGAATCTACCCTGAGTGCTTTCTCCATGGAGATTCTTTGTGTACCATTATCTCATTTAGTTCTCAAATTTTTATTATTTTTTAATTCTACAAAATTATCTCATTTAATTCGTATAGACTGCCTTCTTGCTTATAATCCTCTGCCTTCCTCCATCATTATACTTATATGCAGTTGAAACTATCTGTTTATGTGGCTGTGGGCCACCTTTATTCTTGTTTGTAATCTGAGAGTCTCGCCAAGGGCCCGCCTGCCAGTGTTGGTGCTCAGTAAATGAGTACGTGATATTATATCCATATTTCAGGCAAAGTAATGAGATTACGTGACTTGTCCAGTGCCATACAGCTAATAAGTTCCAGGTTTGAGTACAGGACCGTTTGACTTTGCAACCTTTCTCCTTGGCTAGGTGGAGCATCCTTAGGGAAAAGCAGGGACAGCGTCCTTTACCATCCTTAGTGTCTGCCTTCCAGGCGTGGCTGTGACTGTACTTCCTTAGACTGTCCCACTATTCAACTGCCTACCTTGGGCTATTGGTAGGGCATACTGGGAACTAACCACGGAAACTAGAAAAAGTGAAAATGGTACAGCTCAGCCCAGGCACTCACACACCATAAATCTAAGTTGCTGAAAGCTGTGGAAGTTTCTGTTTGGAGTATCTAAGTGACTCTTCATGTTTCTGGAGAATGCCACATTAATATGTTCTCATCCAGTTCTTTGAAGGGTAATATCCAGCTAGGCATGGTGGCTCATGCCTGTAATCCCAGAACTTTGGAAGGCTCAGGTGGGCAGATCACTTGAGGTCAGGAGTTTGAGACCAGCCTGGCCAATGGTGAAACCCCATCTCTACTGAAATAAAAAAATTAGCTGGGTGTGGTGGCACGTGCTTGTAATCCCAGCTACTTGGGAGGCTGAGG
Organism: Rhinopithecus bieti; assembly: GCF_001698545.2. Classification (NCBI taxonomy): domain Eukaryota; kingdom Metazoa; phylum Chordata; class Mammalia; order Primates; family Cercopithecidae; genus Rhinopithecus; species Rhinopithecus bieti. The sequence goes on from NW_016826280.1 coordinate 470,294, forward strand.
TGGGATTGGTAGCTTGAACCTGGGAGGCGGAGGTTGCAGTGAGCAGAGATTGCACCACTGCACTCCAGCCTGGGCAACAGAGAGAGACTTTGTTTCAGAAAAACAAGGCAGGGGGAGGTAATATCCTAGCCCAAAGAATGTCAACATCTTGATCTCATTTCCATAGCAAGGTGTATTTTAGATCATCAGGGGACTTGGAAAAAAGGAATTTTTTTTTCTTAATGGGTTTTGGAAATTTTCCTGTCCAGCAATTAAGAAATTCTGGCACCATTGCCTCTGACCTTTGGATTCTGAGGATCATTCTCTGGCAATTAGTCAGAAGCCTGTGTTCTATCTTGAAGTCATATCTTTCCAGAGCACCTGGGGAATCTCGCCAGATAATTAGAGCTTGGGTATGGTCAAGGATGTACTTACGAAAAAAAACAAGGAAAGGGTCTCTTCTAGAAAAAGCAGACAGCCGCATTTGATTAGAGCAGATCTTGTCCCCATCTATCATGATGATTCTTATTCCACTTTATGATGCAGTCAGCAGAGAATACTGCCTCTTTAGTTCTGTCACTCACTAACTTGGACCCTGTGCCTTGTAAGCCTTTTGGGTGCAAGTAATAGAAATTCTACCCAGCATGTTGCTATAAGCAAAAGGGAACCTTTATCAGCTCTCAGAACTGGAAGTCTTTCGGGGGACTCAAGTGGCCCTGCCATATCCCTTTACCTTTGCTTCACTTTGTCTCTCTCTCTCAGCCTCATCACCTTGGAGGCCTGGCTGTAGACAGTTTCTGTCTTACTGCCCCCTCCCTCCATCAGTGTATAAAATCCTAAGGAAGGACTCTCCTCTGTTTGTCATGGCTGAGGTCACAGATTTCTCCCCAGGCCCATTATTGCCAGGAGTTGGGTGTGATTGGCAGCCCCTCTGAACTAGAGAGAGTAGGAGACAGGGATTGCTTTTCTACCAACAAATGGGGGGACACACACGGTGGCTAGCATCCCCATAAGGCCTTCGTTTCCACTAGGCCCTCAGGAAATGTATTTAACAAAGTTGGAGGGAATTGCCCCTAAAGTATCAGTTGTTAATATATCCTCTGTCCTCTTAGTAGTTGCCTTCATGTTGTTATTTATCTACCCTGGGTTTTAACCCTTACACTTTTTCCAAATGTATGAAGTCTTACAAAAATATATTTTAAATTAGCACAAGTTTTTTATATTTTAAGTCTTCAGCTTGGTTTTTTTTCTGCCAGAGAACTGATGGAATTGACCTCATAATCACTGTCATGTGAAAGAGTGATTAGATATATTTCTTCTTTCAGCAAACAACTATTGAGTAGATCCTACATCCAGGCAGTGTAAGGTGTAGGGGGCAGGGATTGCGTTACGCATGAGTCAGGGTTGCGGCCCTGACGGGCTTCCAGTAAGGAGTCAGTCAACCTGTGAAAACATAAATTATAGAATGATACAATTTGTGTGCCTATAAAGTGGCTGCCAGATGCTATTTAGTTTGTGTTATCATTTGAAGTGACAGTATCTGCCCAAAGAAAAGTGGTTGGCATAGTTGATATTGAACTATTTTTGCTTGATAATAACCAGGCAGAATGGGTGACTTTTAAAATCATACCACGGGGTGAGAAATGGAAAAGGGAAGGGCTTAGAACTGAGTGAAGATACCACAGCCCAGGGACATTGCCTGGGCCAGAAAGTCACAGTAAGCTCAACAGCCAGGGGACCCTGACTGCTTTGTTAGAAAATCACACCTGATCTGGCACCTGTGTGATTTCTAATACCCTTAGATATGAGTGTTTCCAATCCTATCATCCTGCCCCAGCTCAAAAAATGTTACCACTTGCTAGCACCATTGGTTTGTGGAGTTGGGGAGAAGTGTAGTATGGGGCAGGAAAGGGGTGAGGGTGTTGCTCTCTTGGAAACCTCCTATTGTGGTCACAGATAGAAAAACCCAGGTTGGAATCAGGAGGGGTAGGGGCCTAGGTAGATTTTTAAACCCCTTCATTCTGGATACTGTTTCTTCACATAACATAATAGGTGTTGCATAAATCATATTCCTAACCTCTAAAGTATTAGAGGGCCAATATTTCATTTTTTATCTTTGTATTCCTGTTGCCTCATTCATAATAAATACTCAGTAGAAGATAATGAATCACTTGAAGACTTTGGGGAGACTCACCTCATAGCCATTAGCCATGATTCTGGGCCAGGCACAGAGGCTCACGCCTGCAATCCAGGCATTTTGGGAGCCTGACGCGAGAGGATAGCTTGAGGCCATGAGTTTGAGACCAGACTGGGCAAGGTAGTGAGACCCCTATCTCTACAAAATATTTTTTAAAAATTACCTGGGTGTAGTGGCATGTACCTCCAGTCCCAGCTCCTTGGGAAGCAGAGGCAGGAGGATTGCTTAAGCTCAGGAGTTTGAGGTTGCAGTGAGCTATGATCATGCTACTACATTCGAGCCTGGGCAACAGAGTAAGATCCTGTCTCTTAAAAAAAAAAAAATAATAAGATTCTACTTTTTAAAAGAGGCTCTTCTGTGATGTTGTAGAGATCAACTCTTTATCTCCTTCATAGCACTTCCCTCAAGCACTGTTTCGTTTGTCTCTTTGCCTGTCTCCCAGGACTAGAATGTTTGCTTTCCAGGAGGGCTAGGATTATAGTATACTCTGAGTATACTATATTGGGTTTTCACAGACATTTGCTAAAGGAAAGAAGAAAGGAAGAGAGGGAGAGGAAGGAACAACAGCAGCTTTCAAAACTCTTTTCCTCTGTGACACAATTTAGGCATTGAGGAGAATGCAGAGGACGCAACACCTTTGCTTATGAATTAGCCAGTTTTGTCTGGCTAGATTATGAAGGGCCAGGGGCACGGTCTTTGTCTTTTCCCGCTTCCCCAGAGCATACCACTGTGCTCCCACACAGTAAGATCTGAGTAAAGATTAGCTGAAATAAGCCAAGGAAGGTGGGGAGAGAGATGTAAAATTTTAATCAGAGTTAAGAGAGTAAGGAACCCTGTAAATCTGGAGAGAACAATGCTAAATATGTTTGTGTTTTTTACAAACAGCTCTAAGATTTCCTGAATTCGGAGCGACTGTTGCATAATTAGTATACAATACCTAACTGCAAAGAGAATGGTATCAACTAATGAATTGTCAACCTGGTAAAATGGTCTCAAGCCACACAGCACAACTTGTACATTTCAGAGTCCTTATCAATTTGCATAAAGACTTGGGCTTTAGCCTTGCCAGATTTGAGCATCACTTGCAAAGATAACTGGAACATCACTTAAGAAAAATGTAAACTGTTGAATTTCAGAAAAGTGAGTTGTACCCATTCACAATTTGGTGAGGATGCCATCTGACCTGACAGTAGTGTACAGAGATTAAAGGGGAGGTTTTGGATTTTGTTCACACCTCCTAAATGTTAAGTGCATTCTGAGCAAGCACACTGCCCTACTCACCGTGGGACCCAAAGCAAAATCTTAGACTCAGCAAGGTTACATAACTATGGGTTTTTGAAATTCATGGAATTTCTTTAGTGGGTTTTAAAAATATTGAAAAGAGCATTCATGTATTGAGTTTCATTTTTGGAAGCCGAATGTAGATCAAGGAAAGTGGATGATCCCCTCCTATCTGCAGTGGTCACGCATCATCAGGAGTGCTTCAGAAGTTCACTTAGAAACTGGGATAACAGCCAAGGTGGTGAGAGGTGTCAGCATCTTGTTATAGAAAGGACAAATGGAAGAGCTGTGGACACTTAGTTGAACTGTTATCTGAAAGAGTGATTAGATTTAATCTGTTGCTTTAGTGGGGAATGGCCATGCTTTTGTGTGTATGTTGTGTGTGCATTGGAAGGGAGTGTATTTGAATAAGTCTTTACAGATACAGTTGTGCTGTCTGTTTTCGCTGGCTTTTGTTTATGGTAGTTTGACTTCTTGTGTGCTTTTGATATTTGACTGTGAACCCCATATTCCATGGAAATTTATCTGTAGGAACTATTTGAGGCCTAGGATTGAAGCTCTGTTCTTTCAGAGAAGATCTGCTTTTGCTTCTGCCAAGCACCTGGGGATACGTCAGCCCAAGTCCATTTTATACCTTGTCCTTACTCGTGGGATTTTTGGACCAAAGTAGTGTGTGAATTAGGATTGCAGAACTGCAGGAGGTCCAATCTGTTGTTACAGAATCTCATTGTGGATTTTTTCCCTCTTACAACTGTATCAAGATTTATGTGGTAAAAAGTTGTTATTGAATTGTAAAAATCAAAGCTTGTGATCATCAGGTTTGGCAAATACCCTTAGGAAAAAAAGCCAACTTCAGTGGGTACCCATACATTCCTGGATTCCCACTTCCAGTTACTTTTTGGCCTTCTGAAATTTAACATTCTTGCTAGTTCTTAGATTTAAAAATATTTTTAAATAAATATTTCACATAGTCTGTTTACTTGTCTTTATTTATTTGTTTGAGACAGAGTCTCACTCTGCCGCCCAGGCTGGAGTGTAGTGGTGTGACCTCGGTTCACTGCAACCTCCCCTTCCTGAGTTCAAGCAATTCTCATGCCTCAGCCTCCCAAGTAGCTGGGATTACAGGTGCATGCCACTATGCCGGGCTAATTTTTGTATTTTTAGTAGAGATGGGGTTTCACCATGTTGGTTAGGCTGGTCTTGAACTCCTGACCTCAAGTGATCCACTCACCTTGGCCTCCAGAGGTGCTGGGATTACAGGCGTGAGCCATTGCACCCAGCCTACTTGTCTTTAATTGGTCAGTCAGGGTGCCAAAAACTGAATTCCATCTATTTAGTGTAGAGAACTCCTGGTACCTTGTAAGATAGGAATACTTTATTGTTGTCAGCTTAGTGACCATATTTTGGTGGGGTAGGGAAATGATATAGGAGAGAACCCTGTATTAGAAGGTTGATGTGTAAGTAACCTTTTGGGTCTCTTTCAATTATAAAAGTATATCGTTTTAGCTAAAGTAATCATTTTTTACTGCTCTTGGGAATTTACCATTTTGAACTAGACTAATATTATTCAGTGACATTTAAATCTGTTTCCTCTAAAAATAGAAGTTGTGAATATCTGTCAGTTATTAGAAAACACTGAATTTACACTAGAAGTCATCTTAATCCACAATGTGGCTTTGAAAGCACGTTCTTAATCTGAACACGTTGAACAAATTAGATTGGCACTTGAGCCCTCACTGCAATGTAAACACAAATGGAATATTTGTAGATGGTTGATGTTCTTTGACAGATGTTGCATTTTGGAAGCAGAAATCTGTTCAGATGCTCTAGGATTTAAATTTTTTCTGTCAAGGACTTAGTATAAAGCCCATTTTCCTCTCCTCCTTCTGCCTGACTTTGCCTCATCATTCAAAATCCACCTTGGTCATCTAGTTTTCTTTCTCATCGTGTCTCTCAGTGAAGGAACCATTAGATGAGACCTGCTGGTTTATGGACCTTTTTCTGTCTTCATCAGTCTGAGTTCTCTTGGCTTTGAGAAACAAAAAATTTAGATTGCTTGATAAAAGTGTGTTTGAAAACAGAGCAGTCAGCTTTCTGTTTACTAGGTTAGGAACTCTTATTCCAGCTCAGTAATAACTGTTTTATCTGACTAAAAATAACTTCCCATTAAACATTAAGCAGCTTCCCATAGCACTGTCTCTAGACTCAAAGGCAAACACAGGAACTTACAAGTTTATATGTACTGTGCACCAGTAAATGCACATTTACAGGACTCCACACAGCACTAAGAATTATTACCTACCAATAAGAGAGAGCATTTTGAAAGCCCATGTTTCCTTGGAACATATACTATTATAACAGATATGATAGAGGTACATATAGAGACTTCAAGATTTTTTTCTGTGCGTTGCCAGCATTTTCTCTCTGTTTGTATGCTTGTCTGAATCACGGGTCTAGTAAAAGAGCAGAATCAGAAAGAACTTTTCCCTCTCAGTGTTATATAAATGATGGCTGGCCACTTGGTGAGCCCACTCCATTGACTGTCCCAGTCTATGGGTGGATTACCAAGTGAACCAGGCTCCTTAGATTAAGGTAGCAGCTCTTGACATTTTATAATACTTTCAGGACCCAGTTAAAGACTCTTAAAAACAACTAAGGACTCAATAGCTTATGTATTTTAATTCATTTACAGTAGCTTATGTATTCATTTATAATAATTTATGTATTAATTCATACCCAATAGCTTATGTATTCACTTACAAATAATAATGAGCACATTACATATTAGCATCAGAGCAATGATATCACATGTCATATAACATCTGGAAGATTTCACTGTATAATCATGAGAATGACAGTGAAAAGGCAAATAACATCTTAGTATTATTATGAAAAGGTATTTGGCCTCTGAGACCTTCTGACAGGGTTTTGAGGGAACATACGGCTCAAAATTGAGACTTAGATAGATAGCTATCGCGGAAATAATCTTTCCACATATCAAGATAGCTGCTGGTTTTCCTACAAGAAGAACTCTTGTTAAGTTTGAAGGTCATAGTTTTAAAACAAAGCTGTATGTGTGCCCCATACAATATTACGAGAGCATGGAAGCTGGGTGGGGGAATGCAGTTTTTATTGTCTTAGGACTTTGGCCATAAAAGCAGTTTATGAGCAAGAAAGCTTGCTAAGAGTCAGACATTACCCAATCCATGCCAAAGCTGCAGAACAAAATTGAATGAGTTTACTCAGCCCCCGCACACTGGAGGAAGTCTGGAAGGTGAGTGATAGGTGAATCCACTGGAGCCTGCCTAACCGCCCAAGTCTCAGTCTCGAAGCCTGACAGGCATCTGGAGGAGGTCAGGATACTCAAGCATAATCCTGACATCAAACGTAGAGACGTACTGTATGGGAAATTAGTTCTGTTTCAGATATCAGAAAAGCACGAACAGAAGGCTTATGTACTTCGGCTAGTAAAGCACAATGCTCTGAGAATATGCTTATGACACTTTGGAAGTCACAGTCAAGGAAGCTAACCTGGATATTAAAACTTAAAGCTAAAATTAACTATATAAAAGCTATTAAATACATAACATACAAAAGTGGCCAAATTAATAGCATAGTTCAGGTCAATCCAATCAAAGTAGAGGAGATACAGTTAATTGTACTTCTGTTTCTGATAAGTGATTTAGAGTAGGAGTGGTCTCTTCGCCACACTTTTTTAATACTCTCAAATGGTTTTCAGAAATAGTTTGTCCTCTGTACTACAAGTTGTGAATATCTTGTTGTGTCCAAAATTAATTTTAAAAAGTTAATTCCAATTCCCAGAAATCCTGAAAGCTAAAATAATGTTGACATTTTACATAGTCCCAGGTTTCAAGGCTAAATGTGTTGTAATACTAAATGCTTAGTTTTTCTGTTTCCTTAATGGCCTACCAGCCCATGAGATAGAAAATGATGTTTCTTACCATTTTATGCAGCTATATCCTGCTGGTTGTTTTGTAACTCCAAAGTTGTTAAGTAGCAGAAGAACTCATCATCCATTAATAATACTGCTGAATTATTCAGAGAAATCCTTAACCAGAATAAATGGTTATAGCCATCCAATTTCTCCTCCTTTTCACTTTCCCATTTCTTTTTCCTGTGGGTAAATATCTCAGACTTTCAAGCCTAGGATCACTGTTAAAACATGCAGGGAAAGTTGAATATCCAGATAGTTTTTGTTGCTCCCTCAAAACCCTGTCAGAAGGTCTCAGAGGCCAAATACCTTTTCATAATAATACTAAGATGTTATTTGCCTTTTCACTCTCATTGTCATGATTATACAGTGAAATCTTCCAGATGTTATATGACATGTGATATCATTGCTCTGATGCTAATATGTAATCAATGATTAGCTTGGAATTGGGGTACTTACTATAAGAAAGGAGATGTTTTATCGTTGGTGTTTGACTGTTTAATAAAACTATCTATAATCACCCAAGAAGTATTATAATTGCACTTTTTGCAAAAAGGTCTACCTTTTAATTTCTTTTTCCTAGGGCTGCTCACAGGAGTCTTGAGGCAGGTGTTTGTATTCAGTATCTATAATAAGCTGCTTGCTTCTTTGTGTGGTTTTTGAGGAATGGCCATTTGCCCTCCTGGAAAATGTTGTCACATTCACCTCATCATTTGTTTAGAGATCTCTCTCACACTCACTCCTGGTCCTGAGGATCCTTCTCCACCTGCCTCCTCCCTTATACAGTTGCAGAACTTTTCCTTTGTGACCTCTGTCAGCACCTTTAATCCCTTTCCAATCAATCCCCTGTTAACTCCAGAACATCAGAAATAGGAAATGATTAAATTGGGGTGGGCCAACTGATGGAAAATGTGTTGGGAGACTCTTCATTATAAGTGCTGCTGAATGACTAGACTTTTTAACCACATGCTTATAATGCTTCACTCACAGTGAATCAATTCATTATTCTTGATAACTCCAGAATGGTCCTATGAAGATATTACTTTGGCTGTGTTATTCCCCTATTTAAGACTTTTTGATGATACCTATTGCCTGTATGATATTGACATAACCACAGTTACGCCCTGTACTTTTTTACACATGGTGTTCCCTCGGCCCAGAATGCAGCTTCTGTTGATAGGGATTTTGGTCATTGTGTCAGAATCTCTTCTCTACGCCAGGTTTTGAACAGGCCCCTGTAAATGCCCTGGCTTTGTGTGACTGGCTGCCCAACAGTGCTTTGCCCACATTGAACAGAGCTTGATTACATGAACCAAGGTGAACTAATTAAATCCTTTGGATTTGCCATCCCTTTTTTTCCACAGCAGTCTGAGCTATCAACTGAAGAAAGTCCAGAAAAATTAGGAACCTCCCAGATACATCGTCGGAAAGTCATTTCCTTGAACAAACAGATTGTGCAAAAGACCAAACATCTTGAAGAGGTCAGTGTTTTCTTTTCATAAGTTTATTCAAGATCTTCATGGTAGATTGCTTAAAGGAGATTCCAGAATGGGGGTTGGCATACTGTGGTGCTTGGGCCAATCCAGTTGCCACCTGTTTTTGTAAATAAAGTTTTATTACAACATATGCACATCCATTTGTTTACATATTTTCTGTGGCTGCTTTCAGGCTACGGTGGCAGAGTTGAGTGTTGCAGAAGACCATAAGACCTACAAAACCTAAAATATTTACTATCCAGCCCTTTGCAGAAAAAAATTGCTAACTTCTATCATAGGAAAAGATCACAGGGCAAGAATAAATAGCATTAGTTCACAAATGTTTACCGAGCACTACTGTATGCTAGGCACTGAATTAAGCTATTGGGATGAATGAAGACCAAGTTATGATCCTTGCTGTCAAGGATCTTAAGGTCTAATGAGAAGTCATCACACTCATCGTCATTTAATTACAGGTGTCTTAAGTGCTTGAAGGAGAAGTCTAGGAAGCTGGGAGAATGACTGATAGGGAGACCTGACCTAGCCTAAGGTTACAGAGTTCTGAGACTGGAAAGATGAGTGGGCATTTCCAGGCAAGAAGTCTGTATGGGCTCTATGGACTTACAGAACAACATGAACAAAAACCAGAGGAGGAAGGGTCTTGGCCAGTCTGTTTTGTGGCCAGAGAGTCATGAATGAGACAGTTGGTTGGCAGTGTCTGATCAAGAGGACCATCCAGGCCATGTTAAGGACAACGGAAGCCATTGAAGGGTTTAAATAGGGGAGTGGCATGATCAGAATTGCATATTGTAAAGACCATTCTGTTTGCTGCAGGAGCATGAATTAACTGGACTTGGGTGAGAAGGAATTCAGGGAGAACAGGTAGGAGGCTGATGCAGTAGTCCAGACATGGACTGCTACTATTGATGGCAGGGAAAGGGAGGAAACTTGATCATTTTTCAAAGAACTGTAGGAGATGGTGTTCTGTAATACCTGGTGATATGAGACTGTTTTGGAAAGACCTTCATATATTTGCCCTGAAAAGTAAACCTAAGAAGAAGCTGGGAAGTTTGACTCAGGAACAGTCATTGGACAATAAAAAGGTATGTGCTTCAGTTGTGTTAGCAATAGATTAGATTAGAAGAATACACGTAGTAGAAGATTAAGAGAATGAGTATGAGCCGGGCGCGGTGGCTCACGCCTGTAATCCCAGCACTTTGGAAGGCTGAGGAGGGGAAGTTCACCTGAGGTCGGAGTTCAAGACCAGCCTAACCAACGTGGAGAATACCTGTCTCTACTAAAAATACAAAATTAGCTGGGCATGGTGGTGCCTGCCTGTAATCCCAGCTACTCAGAAGGCTGAGGCAGGAGAATCACTTGAAACCGGGAGGTGAAGGTTGTGGTGAGCTGCGATCATGCCATTGCACTCCAGCCTGGACAACAAGAGTGAAACTCCATCTCAAAAAAAAAAAAAAAAATTGGGTACAAGTTGCATTTTGAGCTTTTTTTATTCTTTCAAGTCCCACATATTTAAAAGATATTAACTTATCAAATGGTCCTGCTCAATCATTTCTTTGTTTGAATTTGTTCTATTAGAATTTGTTCTCCCATAGCTGAACAAACGATAGGTTGGTTTTGCTAAATGCTCTGGATCAAAGAAGGATGAAAAGAGAGCCTACGATTTGGTTTCTGTTCAGTTATTTGTTTAGACATTTTAATGAGTTCTCAACTCAGACAGTATCATTTCTACTCCTGACTCCTGCTAGTGATAAGAATAGTTCAAAAAGAACTCATCACAGAATCAGAAGGAGTCAAGGATGAGGCTTCCTTATTATAGTGCATCTCTGAGGGAAGATAGTTGTGAGGTTATTGTGAACTCCAGGAGCCAGAGTATCCCAGCAGAAATGAATATTTGCTTCTACCTTCTGTCTAAACCTGGGGAGAAGCAATACTAAGCCTCAACACAAAGGGCAATCTTGACACATTCTTGGTCCAGCTGACAGGGCAATCCTCCCTGACTCTTGAGTCTGTTTTGCAGTTGGTTCAAAACACTTTTACCCAGAGCCTGTTACTTTTCATGCATACTGCTTAACATATAGCAGGCTGTCATTAAAAGACAACAATCATTATTGCTATGTTTAATGTAATTAAAGATGATGACCAGCACATGCAATAACCCCTGGCCATGTAGCTATTCCAACTGGATGAGGAAAATGAGGTAGGGAGGGAAGAGACTTGCTCAGTTTGTGTTCCATGTTTTTGTGCGTGTGCAGATATACTAAACACATTTTCCTTTTGTTTCTGTCAGTTTTCAAATGTTTCAAGTGCTTTTTTTAAATTACAGGAATAAGCTCAATATAAATTAAATAGTATAGAAGTATATAAAGATAAGAATAAATAGAGCAAGCTACTATTTGTGTCTGCTGTGTTGCCTTTGCAAACATGTATGCCCCTTCACCTGGGGAGAGTGAGTTGTATGGTTACAAAATGGGGTTTTTATTTCACTTATTCTATCACAGACATCTCTCTGTCAGTAATAGTAATTGCTAATAAGTGCTTTGTTATTGGTTAGTAATTATTATGTGCTTTATAAAATTAACTCACTCAGTTCTCACAGCATCCTTATGAAGGGGAGGTACTGTTATTTTCCTCACTTGACAAATAAGGATACTGAGACACAGAGAAATTAAGCAGGCTGTCTGTAGTCACATAGCTTGTTAGTGGTTGAACCAAAATTTAAGCATGCGAATCTACCTTATTCTTTTTACTGACTGGATAGTGTGACATAGTATATATGTAACATAATTTATTTAACTTGTCCCCTAAGTTTTCAAAAAATGCATTTTTTATTTTGCTAGAAACTATTGAGTTATTCATCAATTATTTTATCAATTTATACTTTTACCTGTGGTATGTGAGGGATTCCAAAGTCTTTAAATCCCACAACCTCTTTTACAAGGTCATACAGGCAGAAAGCATCTGAGATGCATCCTTTTTTAGGCTTTTACAAACATGTATGCCCTCACCTTGAGAGTGAGTTGTATGGTTACAAAATTGAGTTTTTATTTCATGTATTCTATCACAGACGTTTCTCTGTCAGTAACAGTAATGCCTAATAAGTGCTTTGTTATTGCTTACTAATTACTAAGTGCTTTGCAGAATTAACTCAGTTCACACAACATCCTTATGAAGGGGAGGTGCTGTTATTATCCTCACTTTACAAATAAGGAAATATTATTCCATTCTCACCCTGCTAATAAAGACATACCTGAGAGTGGGTAATTTATAAAGGAAAGAGATTTAATTGACTCACAGTTCTGCATGGGTGGGGAGACCTCAGGAAACTTACGATCATGGCAGAAGGGGAAGCAAACATGTCCTTCTTTACATGATGGCTGGAAGGAGAAGTACAAGCAGGGGAAATGCCAGATGCTTACAAAACCATCAGTTCTCATGAGAACTCACTGTCGCGAGAACACCATGGGGTAAACCGTCCCCATCATCCAGTTATCTCCACCTGATTCCCGTGACATGTGGGGATTATGGGAAGTACAATTCAAGATGAGATTTGGGTGGGGACTCAGCCAAACTGTATCATGGTCCAATAAGGGAATATACTACAAAGGAATTAAAATGGAGTGAAGCTGGTAGGTAGCTAAGAAGAAACCTGAGAGTAATGAAAGAAAGAGAAATCCAGAGAGGTGGTGTTAACCAGCAGCTGAATTTTTAGGGTAAGTGTAGGGATTAGTGATGAAGAAGAAAATAGAGGTAAGAGAATCCTGGAGGACTCCAGCAAGATAAAAACTAAGCTAAGCTACTGGGACACTTCCTATGTAAGAAAAGATGGTCAGATGAAGAATTAAAGAGAGCTCTTGTTAGTTAAATTAATTAAAGAAAAGAGATGAGCCTTTTCTTCTTAGAAATCTCTTACTTCCCTGCCAAGATCCATCTGAGGTAAGTCTTTGTCGGTGAAGGTTTCCTGAACCGCCTGGTGAGGGAACTGACTCTTTCCTTGGGCCTGGCTCTGCCCCATCTCTTCTCATATTTTGATCTCACAGTTACAATGTCATGTTCTTTTCTTTCTCCCATACACCTCATTTGGGCAGAGCATTGGGTAACTGTCAGATGAGTAGGTGGGTGCAGGGGTGAGAGGCTACACAAGAAGGTGGGTGAAGCAGGTGGGAAGATCCCGGGAACCTTTCCTAGAGCCTTGTCTTAGTCCATTTGGGCTGCTCTATCAAAATACCTTAGACATGATAATTTATAAACTACAGAAATTTGTTGCTTATAGTTGTGAAGGTTGGGAAGTCCAAGATCAAGGCACCAACAGATTTGGTGTCTGATGTCCATAGATGACACCTTGTTGCTGCTTCCTCACATGGTGGGAGGAGGCAAGGGAGCCCACTCAAGCCTCTTTTATTTTCATTTTTTTGAGACAGGTTCTCACTCCATCATCCAGGCTAGAGTCCAGTGGCATGATCATAACTCACTGCAGCCTCAACCTCCTGGGATGAAGTAATCCTTCTGCCTCAATCTCCCACATAGTCGGGACCACAGGAACACCACCATGCCTGACTAATTTCTTTTATTTTTTTGTTGAGACAGCAGAGTCTCACTTTGTTGCCCAGGCTGAGCCTCTTTTATAAGGGCACTCATCTCATTCACAAGGCTGGAGCCCTCATGACTTAATCATTTCCCAAAGATCCCACCTCTTGAAACTGTCATATTGGGTATTAGGTTCTAAGATACAAATTTGGGGCAGACACTAACATTCAGACCATAGAAAGCATCAACAGTTAAAATGCTGGGATTTCAAGAGACAACTAAACTTTTTCCCAAAGTACCCTCATCTACCAGTTACACAAACAGGTTAATAAAAGTTGTTGTTGCACAGATGGCTGTCTTCGAAAAGGGAGGCACCAGAACCGACCTGCTTCTCTCTCCTTCATCACTTTGCTCTCAGCTTGAGTTGGCTTCTTGATAGGCCTTATTGGAATTATAACCATTTATCAGTCATGAAGACTAGTAACTAGATTGGAGTAATGTTTTCTGAAGGTGACATAATTCTTAATACACTGCTTACAGGCCCAAGGATGGGGCATGTTACTTTGAAATAACCATTGAGATATAGGTTAAAATTTCTCATTGTTAACTTGAACCCAGTTAATAACTAGTTTGAAGGTGGTTTTCTGCCTCTTATCCTTTCTTTTTTCTTTTTTTTTTTTATTATTATTGTTATACTTTAAGTTCTAGGGTACATAGTTACCATGTAGTGCAGTAGCGTGCAGGTTTAGTTACATTCTATGTCCCCCATACTTCCTAGTGCACATGTTGGTGTGGCTGCAACCCATTCAACTCGTCATTTACATCAGGTATAACATCCCGAGAGAATGCAATCACCTCCTCCCTCCACTCCCCATAATAGCCCGGTGTGTGATGTTTCCCCTGTTCCCCTGTGTAAGTGACTCATGTCCATCCCACCTAGATGAAACATGGTGTTTGGTTTTCTTTCTTGCGATAGTTGCAGAATGAGGTTCCAGCTGATCCATGTCCCTACAAAGACACAAATTCATCCTTTTTTATGGCTGCCATGCGTCCCCATGGTGTAATGTGCCACATTTTCTTAATCCAGTCGTGATCAACTGAATGGACATTAGTGGGCTTGATTCCAAGTCTTCCTCTCCGCTATTGTGGAATAGCTGCCGCCCAATGAACAAACGTCCCTATGCAGTGCATTTTTTATACAGCAATGATTTATATCCTGTATATCCCCAGTAATGGGATGGCTGGGTCATATGGTACCTCTTATCCTTCTTAAAAGTGAAAATACACAATCCTTTTGAGCATTTAAAGGAATGTTTTCAAATTTCTAAAAGTTGATAGACACAAGGATGTATTGTTTTAGCAAGAGAAAGGGAATTGACTTTTTCAAGATGTGAGTTTACAGTTATGTAAGTTGGAACAGTAAAATAATTTATTTTCATTCTCTTAGTGTTGAAGTCCTGAATCCTATCTTTTATGTGTTATCATTTGTCAACCAGTCTTATGCTAGAATCTCAAGTGCTGAAATGCTGTTTGTATTCTGCAAACAGGCAAGCTGGTGAACTGCATTGATTGTAGCCCCACTGAAAAGTCAGAGGGACTTGAATTTGGATCTGGGCCTCATCAGTTATCAGCTATGGGACTTTAGTCAAATAACTTAACCCCATGAGTATTTATTTCCTCATCTGTAAAGTAAGAAAAATGTCTTTTTTCACTAAATATAAAGATTCAGTGATATAATTTATGCAAAATTGGTAGTACATTGGCTGACATGTACTTGGTGCTAATTAAATATGAGGTTTTTTTCTTGATTTGTTGTTGGCAACCCTTCTAAAATTTTCACATTTGCTCAGTTTAAATCTTTCTGA
This sequence comes from Rhinopithecus bieti, assembly GCF_001698545.2. NCBI lineage: Eukaryota > Metazoa > Chordata > Mammalia > Primates > Cercopithecidae > Rhinopithecus > Rhinopithecus bieti. Next base: position 485,588 of record NW_016826280.1, read on the forward strand.
GCTTTCATTTTCTCATCTGTGAAATTGACATCTGTGTTGTCATGAGGATCAAATGAGAGCATATGTCTTTTATCTTTCATTTACAGCTGCGAGCAAGTCACACCAGCCTACAAGCCAGATATAATGAAGCCAAGAAAACGCTGACGGAGGTGAGCAGATAGATTTTCCTTCTTCCATGGGCCCTTATCAAGAATCGTTTTTGACCCGCACCACTAATGGAATGCCGTGTTTCATCAGTCTGTGTATGGGAGACACAATCCTGTTCTCAGAGACGGCAGTCAGTTTGAGACATGGGACAGTTACATGGTAGTGTGTATCCATGCCATCAGTTTGCCCACACTGCCACATTCTAGACCCTTAGCGGTCTTGGTGGGAGAGGTCTCTGTGGGCTGTGAGGGTCAGGAAAGGCTTCCTAGGAAGGCGAGCCTGATAGGCTGGGTGGGGCACAGGGAAGAACTCAGAATGTCACTCACAGTAAATAGCCCCTGCCTCTCAAACAGCAGCTGATATAATAGCTCTAAGATGCTGAATTCCTTGAGAGTGAGATGTCTTTTTGAGAGATGAGAGAACCTCAGAGTGATATAATTGTTGTTCAGAATTTCCAGTAATCTCCTAGGCAGAATGGGGGAGGGGCTGCAGGAGGAGAAGGAGGACTGGGAGTGCGTTTGAACCCTGGGATTCAGTCTGTAGTCTAGGTTCCAAGTGTGCTACCTCACATCAGCATTGTTGCTGCTCACGTCCCACTTCTGATTGCTGGACAGACACCTCTGCTGCCACCTCTATCATGAGCAGTGTGTAGATATTTCTGTCCCTTGGTTTCCACAGAGAACTATCCTCATCCAGACTTGAAAAGCTCTCTTCCTTCTGATTTTGGTGCTTGGACTATAGCTGTAGTATGGAAGGACCTCGCTGCAAGGTCCCTACCTAGTACTTCCTGGACGATTTGGAAGCTAGGATCTTCAAAGATGTCTCTGAAACCAACCCAGTCTCCCTACTTTTCTAGAATTCACATGACATTTACCAATTTAAAATTCTTATTTCTGTAGCAACATGTAGCACTTAATTTTCCACCTTGATGTAAACCTGATAAAGCTTTTCAATTCTGGTCTGGACTAACCTCTTCAGTTATTGTCAGAATGTTTCAAAAGGGCAGGCACATGAATGGCAATTAGAATAATTTTTTTCTCATTGTTCAGAAAGATGCCTGCCTTGCCTTTGGACAGATCAGCTTCCTTTACACTGCTCTGTGACTGCGTTCCTTATAGATTAGATGGCAAGCTCTGCGTGTTGGGAACCCTCTGTGATATTACTTTTAATGCTGCAGAGCCCCTGGCATGAAGTTTGCTAGTTCTTGGATCTGTCTTTGTATAACAATCTGGAAGAGATTAAAGGCAGAATATCTTGATATCAATTTTCTAAGACATTTATATGCCTTAGGATATCAACTGTCAGTGATTTACAAAGGGGCTTTTTATACTAAACACTAAATCCAGTATTTGTTGAGCCCTTTTCATGTTATAGAAAGGTGGTGGGTGTGATTTAAGTCAGTAATAAGACTGTCCTCGAATGAAAACAGGAGCCAACATTGCTCTGGGCCTATCATTCCTGCAGTAATCATTGTTTTTTGCAGATGGGAAAGCTAAGGCAGAGAGTTAAATAACTTGCCAAAGGCCATGCAGTGGAGTGTCAGAATTCAAATACAGGCAGCCTGGCATCAGAGCCCTCTTTGGTAGTTTACTGTCTAATAGGACAATCAGACTAATTCCCATCTGGAAAAATGGGAAAGCTGTATAAAACCTAGTACTGAGCAACTTCTGAAGAAGCTTGATTTGGTCAGCCTGTGAGTAAATAACGTCTTTCGCCTCTGGGCCTGGTTCTCCTTACCTATCAAGGTGAGTAGTGAACAGAATGAGCGCTCTGAACCCTTTCACTCCAGGCTTCCCAGATTTTACCTTTTAGCAAAACCTGCCCTTCCAGGATAACCTGGTGGCACTGAAAAGCAGGGAGGACTTGTGTCTCTCCAGTGAGTCTGGGAACAGCAGAGCAGGGCATGGAAGATCGCAGACAGCAGTGGTGCCTGACACCTGTGGGGGAGGCTGCATGACTGCTTCAGGAAGGCCAGGAGACTGGCTGTCCCCTCCGCTCTGTAATTTCAGCCATCACAATTCTAATTTCCTGTGTGTGAGGTTGATTGTTTTCATACAGTACATTAATTGTATCTAATTTTGCTTGCTTTATAACCATTACTTAAGATCAGAATTGGCTTGTTGAATTGATACATCTTTTTTAAGGTTATGTCTGTCTGCAGCTGTTTGATGATGCTTGGTTTTATGCTCATCTTTAATTTTAAAATTTCGGATTACCACCTCTGCAGATCCATCCATTTTATGCAGCCCACTTCCTGTGTTTATTCTGGAAGGGATCTACCTACTGTTTGCTGGGGTCAGCGGGTAGTAACTGATGTTCTGGGTCAGGGAACTCCCCATTTCTGCTGGGTATCACCTACTATGCGGGACCCCGCCCTGCCTCTGAGACTTAAGCACCAGCTCTTGGGTTTAAGATAGTCAGGTTTCATTGCCTAGCCTATGTGGCTCTTCCTAATGCAGATCCCCAACACTGCACACCAGTCCTTCCTACATCTGCTAACTCCACATAGCTTCCTCCTCAGGCCATTCCTGTCTGTTAACCATCTTTTTTGACCTGTGAGGTTAAACTCTTGTGTTCTAATGTAATAGTCCGGATGGTTGGGGGTCTTAGGGCAAGAAGGGGTGGCTGCGGCCGGGCGCTGTGGCTCACGCCTGTAATCCCAGCACTTTGGGAGGCTGAGGCAGGTGGATCACAAGGTCAGGAGATCGAGACCATCCTGGCTAACATGGTGAAACCCCATCTCTACTAAAAATACAAAGAATGAGCCGGGTGTGGTGGCGGGCGCCTGTAATCCCAGCTACTCAGGAGGCTGAGGCAGGAGAATGGCGTGAACCCGGGAGGCGGAGCTTGCAGTGAGCCGAGATCGCACCACCACACTGCAGCCTGGGTGACAGAGCGAGACTCCATCTCAAAAATAAATAAATAAATAAATTAAATTAAATAAAAAAGAAGGGGTGGCTACAAGTTGTGCTTAGTCTACTATTTTCAACTAGAACTCTTGGAACTTTTTTTAAACTTTTTTTTTTAATTTTTGAATAAGTAACACATTCACATGGTACAAAATTCAAAAAGTACAAAGGGTGTAGGTTTGGAGAAACAGTTGGTATTTTCTTCACCGAACAGTAGATAGTAGAGATCATTGTAAAAGAGCTACTTCATTTTTTAAAAAAATATTGGCTTAGTATTCTGTTGTATGATGTAATTACCTACTTTATGCATTAAAATCCAAGTTTAAATTTCTTCTTTAAAAAATGTCATTATCTGCCTCACAAAAAGAAGGTGAAGTTGTTCACCTATACTACCAAGGCTCCAGCAACCATGTCTCCATTCTCTCTTGCAGCTGAAGACTTATAGTGAGAAACTGGACAAAGAGCAAGCAGCCCTCGAGAAGATAGAATCCAAAGCTGATCCAAGGTAAGAGGTTTCAGCATGCACTTATTTTTGCTTTGATGGAAGTAACTTTGCTGATACTTGTTGGCTGGATTTGTTTAAACACAGAACAAAGCAGCCAAAGGCTATTGGTCTGGCCGCTGCAGGTCAGATCATTTTACTGTTCATCCAGAAAGTGGTGACTGTGTCATGCTGAGATGTGCTTGGGCTGCCCTGTGTTAGTCACCTTTCTCCCAATACCCCTTGTGTGCAGAAGCAGCATAGTTTTTTGTTTTTCTGTTTTTCAAAATGGTCATACCTTCCTAGTACAAGAAAGGGCATGTGGTGAAAAATCTTCCTCCCTCTCCTGTCCCCAGCCACCCAATTCTCTTCCCTAGAGTTCACTGTTGTTACAAGTTTTTAAACAGCTCATGCCTCCGTGGTAGAAAAGATGCAGTCTTTTCTGTCAAGACACAGCTGCTGTAGTTGTTTGTTCTTCCATGTAGAATGAATTGTCATTAGAGCATTAGAGGAGAGAAAGCACTTAACATTTGACCTTTTTAGCTTCAGACTGTTCGGGTGGTAAAAAGTCTCCCAGGAGCTGGTTATTTGAATGAGACTGAAATCAAAAAGTTTCAGGCACAGAATGAGTAGTTCTTGTTTGATGAACATTTTTACCAAAAAGTCCCCACAGGTAATTTGACTCTATAATTATAAACCTTTGTTTCATGAAACGGAGCAAAGCAGTGTCATATTTGATATTTTTATTGTCAAATTTGTGCTTTTAATGACCTTAAGTAACTTGTTTTCCTTTTCAGAATGGATTTTAAAAATAGTTTTCAGTACTGTATATGCCCTGAATACAGTTGAATAATTGGTATCATTAAATATATCCGGTCCTATTGAAACTCATTAATGTTTCTATAGTTGACATTTGAATTCTGGAATCTGTAATGTTTTCTTGGATCCGGCATGATGGTCTTGGGTTTATAAATGAATAATAATGTCAGTTAAATGGAAGTCGTTATCATTTGTGCAGAATCCATGAGACACTCTTAGAGCTGAGAAAGGAAATTGAAGAGTCCTTTTTTAGCTGCGGACCTGCTTTTAGCTGTGATTCATAAAATCATAATGGCCTGCCATATGTCATTTTTTTTGTCTTTTCTCTTCAGTATCCTACAGAACCTGAGAGCACTTGTAGCCATGAATGAAAATCTGAAAAGTCAAGAACAGGAATTTAAAGCACATTGTCGAGTAAGTGTTGTTTGGTGTCAGCAAATAAACCAGGACTCTTACCAAATCTCTTGGTTTACCTCCATTGTCCTGTTGTGGCATCCTATCCAGTGCAGTTTAAAAAGCAGATTCATCAAAAAAAAAAAAAAAAAAGCAGATTGATCCAGCAGTTGTCAGTTGTATAAGCCAAGTAGAGCACCATGGTTGGTACCCTACAACGACACCAGAAGTAAGTCAGATTAGTAACTTTGTGCCAAACCCCAAAACAAACAATGCCACCTAACTTTGGTATTTGAAAGAAAAGTTGTATGAAGTTTTTGAAAAAATGTATTTTGTTGACACATGGCCTTTGTGAAAAGAGTAACATCATACAAAACCAGGGCTGTCCTGAAAACCTGGGATGTCTATGTCCTATGTATAAGTCCTGGCTGCCACCATCTGGAAATCTGTAGTCTGGTCGTGGGAGTGATGCGTGCTCAGGTGACTCTAGTGTGAGATAGGAAATGAGGCCCGGCAAGTTCTGTGTGAGCTCCAGGGGAGGAAAGAACACTTCAGCACAGGAGCCATCAAAAAGCTAGATCTTACTTAAGGGCCAGGGAGGACGGCAAGTGGAAGAGGTACTTGATGAGGCAGAGCACCAGGCTGGAAGATGGACAGGTGAATAAGGTTGAGGCCTGCTGGAGAGAGGAAACAGTCAAGACTAATTGGAACTAGGCTCTAGATCACTTGTTCATTTCAATGCCCAGTGATTACTACACACTCACCAGCCCTTCAGAAAGAAAGGCCTCTTTTGATGGAGGAAGAGCAGCCTGTAGCCTCCTGAAAAGAACTTTCCCAGGCTGATAATTGGAGATCAGGGAAGCTACCCCATTAGCTTTTCATCATAGAATAAACTCATGAAATGTGAAAATAAGACTTGTGGACCAAATAGTTGAATAATTGCATCTAATTACTGGCTTGTCTGAATTTTGTAAATTTTCATGTCACTTTTAAAGGAGGAGATGACACGGCTACAGCAAGAAATTGAAAACCTGAAAGCTGAGAGAGCACCACGTGGAGATGAAAAGGTAAAGGCTCTGAATTAGTCCTTGAGACTGTCAGGTGTTATTACGACTTACACAGGGAAAAGATAGTTCTAGAGGACCAACGAGCAGACAGCTGGTGCTAACTCATCCTGTAAATACACATTTCTCAACTGTTTTCCTTCTGTGACCTTCTTAGATTTGCATCCATCTCTTCTCTCTTTCCTCTGGGAGTAAAAGGCAGCAGAGGGTGTGGAAGGCAGCAACCCAGACATGAATTACCAGATTACACTTCTGGCCTCCCTCTGTTTAGGGAGATGTTTCTGGGAAAAGTCTGAGCTCTATTTCCTGCTCACCCATTCTTTAAATTTTCTGCCAGTTTACTCATTTCACCTTCCTCCTTTCCTGCTCAAGGATAATGCCCCACTCCCAAAAGGCAGCAACAAACATGAAGCAGGAGAGAGCAGTGTTGGATTTCACGGAAGAGCCCTAAGCTTGCAGGAGCAGTCCAGGTTTGTGAAACACACCTGCACAGCTGGTTCTTGGAACAGAGGACTTGATCTTCCAAGGAGCTCACATGAATTTTCATTAAACCTTAAATTTTAAGAAACAGGGAACTTGAAGCTTAGGGAGGACAAGAGTGTCCAGCCACCCAGCGCCAGACCACATGCCCTGTTGCCTGGCCCAGCACTCTGCACTGGACTGTGGCCATGGCTGTACAGGACACCGCCATGCCCAGCGGGGAGACGAAGGTCTTGCAGGGCCCTTTTCACTCTCCTGCGTGGTTGCATTATTTCATCCGAGCCATACAACTCTTCACATCTGTGAGGGGACCGGCGTGGGTGCATAGGAGAGCCTAGGAGGCAGTGGTATCCCAGGCTCATCGTCACACAGCCCGCCTCTCCTGTTGTTTCTAAAACTTTAAACCTTTAAAGCTCAAATCATCAGCTTGAGTTTTGAGCCTCTGAGTTTGCACGAATTAGACTCGTAGGATCTCATTTCTCTTCTCAGCACATCTTGTTAGCGAGATTCTTACATTCAAAAAGAGCTGTACAGTTTACCGTGTTAGTGTGTAACTGACAGACACCTAAGGACAATTTAAAATCTGGGGCTCATCTAAGGGCAGTGCCCTTTCTGCTCTCTTCAGACATGCTTGGGGGACATCAACGCATTTCTCAGCTGCACCCTTATGCCCCTTCCTACATCTGGATCCTTGGCTTCTGTCCTAGTCCCAAATGCTCAGGAGAGGTGTTTATTATGTTTTCATTGTTTCAGACCCTCTCCGGTGGAGAGCCGCCTGGTACCTTGACCTCTGCAATGACTCATGACGTAAGTACCTGCCTGCTCGGGATTGGCATTGTCTCCTGAGGGCAGGCGGCCAGCTTTCCACTGTCCTGGGATGGCTTCTCATGCCTACTTTAATGTGCTCTACGGCAGACTCTGCATCTAGGCTTTCCAGGGCATTGTCCTGTTTGATACAGCTGGCCCTCAGATGGAGGCAGGGTCTCCCCAGCAGTGGCCCTGAAGGTGACCCTTCTGGTGGGTTTTCTCCCAGTCCTGTGTACCAGCATCTTGTTTTCATGCTGGCACCTCAGCTGGGAAGGGGAGAGGCCTGCGTTGGCCGCATATGCTGGTCACCACTCGGGCTCTGAGGGGTTGGGTGGCACAGAGGGGAAAACCTTCTCTCTCTGTTGTACTATATACCAGACTCAGCAAACTGTTTCTGTAAAGGTCCACATAGTAACTCTTTTCGGCTCTGTGAGCCAGCTCTGCTGTAGTGACCATAGTTGATCTGTAAATGAATGGACATGGCTGTGTTCCAATAAAACTTGGATTACAAAAATGGGCCACAAGGCATATTTGGCCCAAAGGTTGTAGGATTTAGCTCATAGACTGTAGTTTGCCACCCTCTTCTGAGTTAAACCAGTGCTACCCTCATTCCAAAACCCTCCAGAAGAAAGAGATAGGAAAGGAAGTGGAGGAAAGGAAAAGCATGAAAACTGTAAGCATTTGTCTTCTGTAAGGGTTCCTCTTCCCTTTGTACCCTCATAATCTCCCAGGAGAATGAGCTTCAGCACTCTTCCAGTGAAGTCTGTTGGATTTTGCCTACAGCTGAGTCCCTTGGGTGGGTGGGTGGGGGTGTGTGTGTATGTGTGTGTTTATATTCCCTATGCTGAGGAAGGAGGGGCTCCTTTGACCCCTTTTGTAACTTCCTCTGAGACGACAGACCAGCCATGTCTCTTACCTTGCTGGTTTCAATGAGGGACTAGTTTCTTTCTATTTTCTGTATCAATGCTGTCCAAGATAATTTTTCGCAGTGATGGAAATGTTCTGTTCTGCACTGTCCACTGTGGCTAGTGGCTATCACATTGGATGACACAGCTCTAAGTAGAAACATAGAAAACTGACGTCATCTCCAAACACAGGCATACAACAACACATTCTTCAACTAATGGTTTGTCTCTACATCATCATCGGTTTTTGCAGGGGAAGGGCATATACGTTTGGAGGTTACTTCACTTAAGAATACTGGATTTGTCCTGGGTCCCAGAAGGAAGAGTTGTTATAACATGATATGAGAGGGTATCAAGGGTCTCAAATGAGATAGGACCCAGACAGTAAATTTGGGCATTTAAGAAGAGAAATTTAAGGCCTTGGGATGGGGGAGATATGATAAAAACATATTCAACTTTTAAAGACTCCATTAAAGAGTGAAAGTTTTCTATTCCCAGATAATTACAGCCTTTTCCAATTTTTAGGACGACCTAGACAGGCGGTATAATATGGAGAAAGAGAAACTTTACAAGATACGTTTACTACAGGTAAGTAAAAGAAGGCCAGAAATATGCATAAATTCTTCTAACTAGGTTTAGATGTCCTATGACATAACTAGAAAGTCTCAATGTCTAAGAATTAGAAAAGATGAGTAATGAGGCTGCTGTTCACCAGTCTTCTTACTATCTGGAGTGTAACTCAGTAATTTAAGATGTTGGTATTAACATCTCACCTTGGTATGTTACTTTCATAACCACTCCTTTGAGTTAATCCTTACCCCAGGTGGAGAGTGGATATTACATCCCATTTTCTTTATGAAGAAATTGACTTTCCCACAGTCAAGCAGCTGGTAGGTGCCAGAGTCTGGATTCCAGTTCCCCAGTACTCATCAAGTACTAAACAAGAATTGTGCTACTGTTCCTCTGAAATTAAGTGCCCTTTCAGCTGGGTTTTTTTGTTGTTGTTGTTTGTTTGTTTGGATAACCAGTGGTTTGTGAGAGTGACATCAAATATGGGGGAGATAGGTTTCAAAATTAGCTCTAAAGTTTAATTCATACAGAGTGAAAATTACATTTAAAATCCCCTACGTTGCTGGGATCTGGCCCATGGAAGCTCAAAAGCCAGAAGTTCCTTCTGTCACACTTTGGTTCAAGCCAACCTTCTGTTCTCTGGAGGGAAAGGCCGAGCTCTGGTAGGAATGGCCAAAGGGCTGCAGAGACTAGTGAGATCCCCTTTCCCAGCTCTCTGGCACCTACTTACTTTGCTGAGCTGAGATGGCTAAATTTGGGTGAGTCAAATTTGTCCTTGTTACAGTCCCTAGTAATCTTTAAAGAGGCATAGAATTACATAAAATCGGGACAGTACAGCTGCATATTTGGAAACTTTTTGACTGAGTGCTTTGTATGTATTCAGCATTGCATCAGGTCCCAGAACTAATAGGATGACCCATCTCCTGGAAATGCTGGCTATTTGAGAACCAAGACATGTCTATATATACATCGAGTTCAAGGGAGTTTATGTGCAAATTGTTTATTAAGGGCAGCTTCAGACTGGCCAGAAGAAACCTTCAGTAAAGCCAGTAGCTTGCTGAGGGCAAGGGCCTGAGTTAGGCAGTGGCTGTAGAATGCATGGAAATGAACTGATGGGACAGATTGCAGAGCTGTAGCTAATGGAACTTAGTATCAATTGAGATAAAAAGAGGAGTCAAGGATGATGCTGGAATTTCTAACACAAGGGTGGATAATATTTGTGTTATTCATAGAGAAGAAGCATAAAAGAGAAGGAATGGACTAGGGTTAAGGGTGAGAGGAGGAGTATAAATAGGAGTGTTAATGAGATCTGTTTGGGGCTTTTCAAAGTTGGGGTATTCAACCACATTGAAATGTCCAAGGAGTACTTGGTTGTCAGATCTGACTCCCAGAATAGTGTGGGCTGGAGATTTGGGTATCTGCAATGTTGATGAGGACTGGGGCTGTGGAATGTGGAAGAGGCCCTGAGACTACACCCTGGTGAGCGCATGTGAGGACAGGCAGAGCAAAAGGAGGGATCTCCAGTGAGGATGCGCCTGAGCAGCCAGAAGGGAAAACAAGTGCATGAGGCTCATGGGAGCCGAGCAGAGAGCTCAGCTGAGAGGTGGGGAAGTGCCACTAGAAATCAAGAAGGCTAGGAGCTGAGAATTGTCCATTAGGTGTGTCCCTGAGAAGGTGTGCAGTGACTTTGGCAAAAGCAGTTCAGTGGGGCACTGGGGAGAGCCCAGTCGCAGTGGGTTGAAGGTGGACAGAGGCTCCCATATGCGTGGCTCTCAGTACATTTCTCTTCCCTATAAAAGGGAAGAGAGAGACTGGTAGCTGAAAGGTGATGGCGATTAAAGAAGGGCTTTTTAGGAAGCGAGGACGTAGGAATGTATTTAATGCTGATGAGAAGGGTCAGTAGCTAGAGAAAAGTTACAGATGCAGTAAAAGACTGAAGAGTTGTGTCTTAAGACTCCTGAAAGAAAACCAGGAGTGAGTGCCTGAGCACCCATGGGGAGCATAGCCTTGGCCTAAGGGAGAAATACATCCTTCCCTCTCCCTAGAGCTGCAGAGACCCAGTTTTGGATTAGGTCACCAGACATGAATATGAGTTTCCCACCAGGAGTCTCCTATTTACCAGTGAATTAGAGATTCACATCTGCTGCTGCAGGTGAAGCAGGCAGGAGAGTGGGAGGATGTGGTGGATAGAGGGATGCAGGCACAGAAGAAAGGCAGCACTCAGAGCCTACTTGGTCCAGAGTCTACACATGTTCAGTGGGAGCCATGCACAAATGAGTGGCTTGTTCCCCCTGCAGCTGCCCTTGCACCATGCTACACCACACAGCAGTGCCATGCCTCCCAGACCCAGTCAGTAGGGCAGTTTCCTGAGTCCGTGGAAGGGAGAAAATGCTGGAAAGTATTTGAGGAGTAGGTTGTAGGAGGTTTTCAACCAGGATGAGGAATTTGGGTTGTATCTGGAGGCAGCAAGGTGGCATAGCTTCCCATCATCTGAAGCATTCCTGTTGTTGCCTCTCCCCACCTGGCAGTGGTGGAGCTGGCTACTCTAGACTCCTTGGGGCCTGGTGGGCTAGCTGCAGGCTCTGTCCGTAGAAGCCCTTTCCATTCAGTGTCTTCCCTCCTGGTCCATTTATTTGGTGCCTTCTGTGGTTCAGTTCACAGTCGCCTCCTCCCACACCTAGGAAAGTGGGAAAGTCAATCCGAATCTGAGATGGGGACCTTTATGCTGATGGCAGAAGTTTGTGCCTACATTGTAGGGCTTGTGGTTGGGCTCAGGTCGGGGTGCAGGCAGTATTTTGGCTCCCTAGAGAACATGTAAGGCCTTTTACCAAGTAGTACTGTCTCTGCTTCCCTCTTGCATTTAGGCTCGAAGAAATCGAGAAATAGCGATTTTGCACCGCAAGATTGATGAAGTCCCTAGCCGTGCCGAGCTGATACAGTATCAGAAGAGATTTATTGAACTCTACCGCCAGAGTAGGTGCATCGACCACAGACAAGCTCTCCAGGCTGGGGAGGGACAGGCGAGGGGTCTGTTCCACTTTAGCATGGGGGAGCATGCACCAGAGCACAGTCCACAAAGGCCACCACCAGAAAGCTCTGTTTCATCAACAGGCCTACTTGGCAGTCCCGGGAGCAGCACTGTGGTGCTCTCACTGCCCTCTCCATGGACAGATGGTTGAACCAGTTGAGCTCTTAGAATAAAGCTTCAAAGCAGCCCTCATCCTCGTCAGCCACATAGCCTTCCCCTGAGCTCCTGCACCACTTTCCAACTTCACACGGAACATCGTGACCCTGGTGTTTAGAGATCAGCCCTCACTCATTGTTCTCTACAGACTTTCTTGCTGATGTGGTCCTTAACCCTTAACAGCATCATATTCACCGAGTAACCCAGGACCATGTCCCCTCAGCCTGAATAAGAGACCATGTCTCATCAGGCTCAGAATGGCCCTCAAGGCTACCACTGCCTTTCTCTTCCTAACACTCCTGCCACATCTGCTCTTGCATCATATCTCAGCTAAATGACCATTAGCTGCAGTGCCTCCAAGTCCCCTAGCCACACATCTGATTCTGTCACTTCTCTCTCTACTAACAAATCTTCAGGAACTCCTCAGGCCTTACTGAACAGAGCCTCTTTCTTTACCATGTCTGGGTTCCTCCCCAGTCTGAGTGGCCTGCCTGGAGGCCCCTTTCCTGGTCTGAACCCTCACTCTGGCCTTGCCAGTACACACACTGCCTCTGAGCAAACCATAAGCTTTGACATCTTAGCCTTGACTCCCCCTGTTCCTGGTGCCTGGATCCCTTCTCTTCTGTCAGGCTAAATTCTTCAATACCCAACTCAGATCCTGTAAACCTATTCTAGGGTCCTCACCCCAGGCAAGAACTGATCACCTCTTCTCCATGCTCCTACTCTTGTATGTCCCCATGATACCTCAAACTCAACAGGTACAAAACTGAATTCAGCCCCCCCACCCCATATTCCTCTTAGGCACACTGGACCCGTCTTACTTCTCTGACTCAAGCTGCTTGCCAGTTCTGTCTGTGTCTTCTGGACTGCTGCTGTAGCCACCTTCCTTTGCTGCCCAGAGTCTAATTAGATCTTTTTCAACATATATTTTATCATTCTACTCTAAAAGCTTTAATACTTAATAGCTCCCTGCAACTTCTTGGGTAATCTTCAGAATCCTAAATATACTGTACTAAGTCCTGCATCGTCTTGGCCCACTTCACCTAGCTTCACCCCTTTTGCACATCTGCATCTTGGCCTGTGAGCTGGTACCGGAGTCCAGAGTGCCATTATCCTACAGTTCCCACCTGGTATTTCAAAATCCACCTAAGATTTTGCCTTGAGGCCTTGGTCTTTCTGGCATCCTTCCTGGTAGAGCACTGGCTCTATTGGAGGAGTTCAGAACATGCTTCCTTCACGGGCCTGGCCCCACCAGGCTGGGGTTTCATCCAGTCCTCACACTGGACTCAGATGATCAGAGGCAGGGATCAGCAGTGACAGTTTTCAGCAGAAAGTAGTTTCTGCTTTAAGTTAAATCTTTCCCTTTACTTTTCTACTCCTACTTGTTTCAAAGTTTTTAGTAATAATAATACCTGCATCTATTTATTTCACAGAACAAATTTCACATAGGTTAAAATCATCTGATAAAGACATGTTTACACTAAGGACATTTTCAAGCAGTTACATCAAAATACTTGTATCGTAAATTATTATCAAATATCTACAACCCCCACCTAGTTCTTTAGCTGGATGAGGTAAGGGTGGCTGGTTCATTTGTGGGAGTAATTTTCAACTTTGGGTACTCACTGTCACCACCCGGGTCCCACCTTCAGACGTTCTCCTTTCATTGGTCCTGAGACTTGTTAAAAGCTTCCCAGGAGATTCTGTTTACGCACTGTGGGGTTTCTGCAGAGTGAGCTCCCAGGCCTGACAAAGCTGTCCTGGCAGTGCATACATGGGGGAGAGGGGCAGGTAGGGTGTTCTGATACCTGTTCTTACTCATGTGCTGATTGCTTTACCTTTACAGTTTCAGCAGTGCACAAAGAAACCAAGCAGTTCTTCACTTTGTATAATACCCTGGACGATAAAAAGGTTTATTTGGAAAAAGAGGTAAGAACATTTATGAAAAGAAAATGGCTAAGCAGCTAACAGTGCAGTTGACTCCAGGAAGTCAAGTGAACTTGATGTCTGGGACAGATATGTTCAGCATTAGCAGAAAGAGTGTCTATTTTATATGCTAAGTGCTGGCATACCCAGTCAGAAAGTACAAGATTCCTTGGGAGCCCAGACTGTCTGCTGTGAAGTGAGACTGGTGGACAGCCATTCTAGAGTGCTGTGGGGGAAATGCCATTGTTAAAAGGAACACAATGGAAACTCTGGAGTTGGTGAAACTAGTTTGAGTTTTAAAGGAAGGGAGGAACCAGCTGAATGGGGGTGGTGGGTTTGTTATAGTTTACAGGGAGAAAATACCTGTTTAATAATCAGTGGCCGACATAGGCGTGAACTAAAAGGTTTGTAAAATTGAAAGTAGGGGTGAAAGGGTCACTGTCACTTCCTTCATCTTTCTAATGCTTAAAAACTCAGGTTAAATTAATGGCTCAGGGCTTTCCCAAGTTGATGGCAAACGGTTCGGGCACAGTATGCAGATATCTCTTAATTTAAAAAAGAACAGTCCTGGTCTTCACCATGGCAGCAGGTGTCCTGAAGAGAACACGGGCTTTGGCGTCAGTCAGATTTGGGTTTATTTGGGTTTTAGTATGGCCTCATTTTTCTCACCTGTAAAATGGGGATGACACCTGATTGCATTGATGATGATTATAATGAGGACAGAATGAGAAAATGTAAAGTTCCGTACACATGATGGATTCTCAGTACATATTTGTTCCTACCCTCCCCCTCACCTTGAGGTTGACAGAATGTGTTTTCATTTTATCGCCTTGTAGCCTACACTAATTACCACTTTAATAAGGATAATATTACAAATGTATCTTTTACCTGAACCCAAATTGAAGCATCTGTAATTACTGTCACCTTTACTGCCTGCTGTCAGACAAACCAGGTAGATCTCTGTCATCCTAGAGGGCACTCCTTGAGAAGTTGTTTTGTTTTTTTCTGTATTCAGGGCCTTACACAGTGGTAGGCATATAACAGACATCTGATAAACGTTTGAATAGATGAATGCATTTTATGGGATTTGCATCAGACCTGGGGAATAGCTGTGCCCCACATCCTGGCCTTGAGGCCCTCCTACCTGGCAAAGGAAAGATTTGCCAACCCTGACTTAGGGATAGGCCAGCCCCTTCCTAAAGGCCTTAAATCCCATTGAGCTTCCTTCATCAGCAGTGTTTAATGTTGTTCCACTGTTTAAAAACTGGGCATTTTGTGAGGCAGAGTGGAGAGCTGGGCTTTTTAATTCCAAGCCATGTTACCAGTTTAGAATGTTACATTTGAATAAATGTGGTATTTTATTTTCAATGGATTTATGCCCGTGATATTTGAACTTTAAAACCTTCCTGTGGAGTAGTAAGGACAAGAAATAGTCTACATTGCAGACTGTGAACCTAAAGTTCACACGTGGTATTTACTTAGTTCTGAGCTCCCAAGTTGAGTAGTTTTATGGCCAGAAAGATGACCCAGGTTTCCTTACTCCTGCCTCGGAGCCCTTCCAAGGACCATATCATTGGGGCAGATAAGAGAATTTGCTGTGGGGCTAAGGCAGTGTCCACCGGGACTTGAAGAGAGCATCCCCTCGGAGGCACTCAGCCACCCAGCAGCTTAGCTTGCTGCATTGGCAAGAAGATTCTGTGGGAAGGAATAGAGTGTAAATGACTCTCACTCTCCATACTCTGACTCCCTTAAGCTGTTATTCTTGAAAATAAAGTGCAGTGTTTGGCAAGATAGAAAGGACTGTGGTGGCAGCTTGCCTAGAGAGCCTTAATGTTAGCTTAGTGGCCTCTCAGCTGGGGTCCAGGTCCCTTCAAAGCACCCTCTCCCTGCATTCCTCTGGGAATGCCCTGTAGGAAGAGGGCATTTTCTGTGAGAAGAAGGTGGGTTCCCTGAGGAAAACTGTGAGACAGAACATGTGGCTCATTTTTTTTTTCATATGTTACTTTAACCTTCATAAGCAAGGCTTGTGTTCCTTGCAGAAGCAGTATCTGGAGACAGGCAGGCTTGCAGCAGTTGCAGTAGTGTGGAAATCTTTTTGCCTGCCTTATAATTTCATGTGTTTTTTTACTTCCCCAGATTAGTCTACTGAACTCAATTCATGAGAACTTCTCACAGTAAGTACTGTCAGTCCTCCTTCCCACTAATACCCTGCCACCCTGCACTTTGAATTCAGCCCACTCTACACTGCTATACTGTGCTTCACAAAGGCACATGCAAGACTTACCGCTGGGTGTGTGATTCTTACTCTTTTAGCCCTTCTGCTAGGTATCTTGTTTACACTCTCCTGGAGTACCTGCAAAACTATAATGATAGTAGAGTGAAGGAAGAGCTTAGGAAAAAAGTTAACTTTACAATAATTTGACTGTGCCTACCTACTAAAATCTCTCTGTATATTGTCAAATTAATATTTGTTAATGAACACATAGAGATGCTTTAAAATTTACATAATGGAATTTATATAATTTTTTAGATTTTTGAAATCTCACGGTAGATTTTTTTGGTTAATGTATACATTGTTCTCTAAAAACTAGATGTCAAGGCCCACCTGTTCCCAAATCAAGCAGCCCTCAAGCATGTCCATTTGCCCACCCACCATCCAGCAGCCCCAGGACTTGCTCCTTGGAGAGCATGCTTCCCTTCTCTCTGGCATAAATCTCTGCTGTCCTCTGGCAGGTGACAGGGGACACATTGAGACTGAGATCTTAATGAGTTACAGGTTCTAGATTTTAAGCTTCTTTTCTAAAAAAAAAAACAAAAAACGGAAGCCCACAGCTTCCTAATAAGATTCAGATTCACTGTGTAAAATACCTTTTGACATTTGTAAAAATGCCATTTTCATCTTTCCCAATGATTGAGAGAGCCTGTGGTTTGAGTGTCTTGTGAAGAGTTCTGCTCCGTCAGCCCATTTCAGGATAATTCTCAGTGCATGCATGCGGTGGGGTGTGTGTGTTTGTGTGTTTATGTTCTGAGCCTCCTGATGTCCTTCCCTCTGCAGAGTTGGAGGTGAAGAAGAATGTTTTAGGACATCAGGGAATCTACTTGTTTAGCTGCTGCTTCTAGAAATAGGACCAGATTTCTCAGACCTGGTTTTAGGAAATCTCAGAATATGTCTACCAATTTCAAGTATCTGCCAATCCTCAAATTTTTTTATAAACCAAGTGAAATTCATTACTTAAGCAGTACATGCCATATTTCAAATAAATAATGTTTTTGTTAATTTTAGTCACATTTTACTTTAAGAAAATACATATTAGTTATGAAAGTTACAGGGAAAGTATGACAAAAAGATTAATATGCAATTATAAGACCAGGCTAATTTCCATGCCTTCTCAGAGGTTTAGCATCCTTAATTGCCTGGGATTGCAAGGGCCCCCATGGCTCCACTGTGCATTGCAAAGGCCTGATTGCCTCTCCCAAGAGGTATAATCTGGATACAGAGCTGACTGCTTGGCATTTCCCCCTACCTCAGAGTCCTGTGTCCCTGTCATAACTCTGCTGGTTTTTCTTTCAGAGCCATGGCCTCCCCTGCTGCCCGGGACCAGTTTTTACGTCAGATGGAACAGATTGTGGAAGGAATTAAGCAAAGTAGAATGAAGGTCAGATGGCTTCTTTTCCGTAATGTAGCCCAGGTTTTATAGTGGTGACAGGGAAAGTCCTGGGAAGAACAGGTCTCTTCTGGTAGCTGGGGAGTGTGCCCTCAATCCTGAAAAGACACATTTCTACAGAGGGATTCCCACCATGCGTCTTACTCTGTAGTGGGCAGGGCCTGTGCCATGAGCTGCCTACACCCAGGCGTTCAAAAGTTGCTGTTAGCAGCTCCCATGTATTGAACACCTACTGTGTACCAAGCATTGTGCTGACATTCCTGAAAGACCTCTGAAGTGAACAGTATCACACCCATTTTACAGATGAAGAGACCACCTTTCACCAGCAGGCTTCTGCTCTTGACTAGATTCGCTTCCTCGGGGAATCTGTGGTACCTGACATTCTGCCACAAGAGATTCATTCCTTAGGAATCTTAAGATCTTGAGAGCATTTTAGTTTTCAGGAACCCCCCTCTAAAAAAGAGAAATCATTGCTGAACTGTGTTCTGTCAAACTGAGAGGAAATTGAGCCTCAGAAGTCTGAAGAGAACAGAGAGGTACCACTCAGGGTACAGCATGGGATTTTCCTACAGAGACAGCTGCAGTTTCCTACCACCATTCTCAGATGAATCCTAACTAGTACTTCCAAATATCTCTTGCTTATGGTCCTGTTTTAAAAATGTATCACACCAGAGTGGTTCTCCGACATGGCGGTAAAATCTTCCGGGGATGTCGGGTTTCTCCTCTTATGATCTTGGGGCAAAGGGCTCCAGTGAGTGATGCCAGAATATAAACACATGAAAAAGAGAATTGTCCATAGGTCCTGTCATCATAAAAAAAACCCTGTTACAGAAGACAAACATTCAAGTTGCCTGTAATCTCATCTCACAAGAGATGAGCTAAGGGCAGAAGTGTTCCATGTCCCTTTCCCTGTAGAAAAAGACCATTAATCCCTCTGTGAATGACTTCAATAAAACAATGTCAAAGGAGGAGAAAAAAAGTATCACTAGTAACAAGCACTATTTCTGGGACTATTCAGCCATCAAAATTAGAATGACATAAGTCAGTGCTTGCCTGTATATGCACACTCACCCAAGCCAGGATAGGCTGTCTTGCAGAGAGCGAATGCAGTCCCCTCTCAGTGACCTGGGATGTGAATAGGTGGAAGACAGAGAACCTGGCTGACCAAAAGCCTGTGACAGCCCAGGTGTCAGTGTGTTAGACACTTCCTCCATTCTATTGCTCCTCAGGAAGCTGCTCTGGTTCATAGTCAAGAAGAACAGGAATTCATGGGTTCTTTCCTTTGGCTTCCGCTTCCTGTTTACAGAGAGCAGTGTAAACAGGAAGCGGAAGCCAAAGGAAAGAACCCCATGAATTCCTGTTGCTGACTATGAGCCAGAGCAGAGGAAGAAATGGGCCTCACCCCTTCACTCTCTTCACTTTCCCCCAGGCTTCATGCTCTTGGCCCCTCAGTGCTGACCAGTGTGGAAACCAGGTGTTGCTGTATCTGTCTCTCCCCTCCGTGGTGGGTGCCAAATGGGTCAATGGCACCCAGGGCAGAGTGGGCTCTCTTTCTCTGGTCTGCATCCCCAGTGGCTGATGTAGCACCTAACCCATGGTTAGGCCCTCAAGGACTATTTGTTGAATGGGTGAATTCTTTCAATGGAGTCAAAGAGCAGTTGTCAAAGAGGGTTCCAGATACACTTTGAATGTTGAATGTTGATTGACACTCTGGATGGAACAGCACTCACTTGCATGGATGTGTTTTATTGTGTTTGTTTGTTTGTTTTAAATGTAGCTTTCCCTGTAACAGTGCCATAATGGGTCCTGCTCTCATAGATGTGGCAGGGGAGTCTGTGTCCTCTCAAGCACAAGTTTCTCAGAACCAGCAGGTTCAGAGTGTTACATAGCAGACCAGCATTGGTTAACAATGATTGAATAGGTGTTTATGCCCCGTCTAAGGGTTTCTGAGTAAAGAAGAGGTCACATATCAGTCAGCATTTTGACCTCACTCAGAGGAGGTAAGGTGTCTAGATCTCTGTAATACTGTGAGCAAGTGCTTGGCACAAGCACTTCACAGACCTAGGGTGTGAATAGGTGATAAGTAGGGAATAACAAAGTAGGTAAGGGGACACTGAGAAGTGTGCAAATGAAGCTTAGATCAAAGATTCAACTCCTGCTTCTCAGAGTGAGTTGGCATCCTAGGATGTGAAATGTTAAGAAGAAAAACTGTCTTTGTTGAGCAGCTACTATGGACCAGATGATGGATCATTCACTTAACATTTAATGTCATAAGCTTCTCATAACAAAACTGGTGATCTGGGTGATATTCTTATTTTAGCTAAAGGACCTGGCATTCGAAAAAGTTAAATTAGCTGTCCAAGGATACACAGTGAGTGGCAGAACTAGGATTGGAACCCAGCCTTTCTGGCCTCAAGCTCATATTATTTCTAGGTTGCCACAGTAACTCCCACAGTGGATCCTGGATAAATTCATAATTCAAATGGATTGCTACCTCACTAGGACATAATCAGTTATGGTGAAGTGTTTTGCTAAAGTACAGAGCAGAGAGGAAAGTCCTGAGATAAGAGCTGCTGGCTGTCCTAATAAGAGAGAGGGACCTAGCTGTGAGGTCCTATCCAGCACAGCGGAAAAGGTGTCTGCTGCTTTGAGAGTTGGAGCCCACGAAGGAACAGTAGTGGGAGCTGTGGTGGGCTAGTGTGTCACTGTGACAGGATCGTGAGTGGGTGTGAGAGACCCATGGAGGCAGCATTAGGGGTTCTGTCAGCAGGGATCAGGACTTGCTGCTGAGCCAGGGCTCCAAGTGTAGTAGGACACCAGTCAAGGACCCCAGAGGGGACTGCCCACTCTGGGAGACCTGGGCACAAGAGGGCACCAAACTGGAGACGTAGTATGGGTGTGCACCAGGCATCCATATGCAGACCTATGGAAAGAGCAGGGCACAGGGTCTTGGGACTCAGGAACTGGATGCAAGGTCAGGATTTGACCAGGCAAATCAGTCCCCATATGTGATGGGTCTTTCTCTGAATAGCATTGGGGTAGGCCTTGGGGACACCAAGTTGCATTTGTCCTATGCAGTCAACAGAGGCCTATAGTGTGGAGGGAACTACTGAGTAAAATGCAGCCAGTTTACCTGTAGCTTGTGTTTACCAAATCCTTTCCAAAGTGTAACACAGAAATCACGGTCAGGCATCAGCAAAGCCATGGCAAAGCATCTCTCAGAATGTGATTCAACAAGCTTTTGAGCACCAGCCATGAGTCAGGCACCCGGTCAGTACCGTAACTCTTTCTGCCCTCATTTCCTGGCTGATGCTCTGGGTTTACCTTCTGGACATATAGCACATAGCATTGCCAGCCTTGCTCTAGTGTCCTCGGCCTCCCTGAGCTTCCAGGCTGAGGAGGCCATGCACCCACCCTCCTCTCCATCACCTCCGCCCATGTCATTTTCCTCACAGGACTGATCAGTGGTGGGAATATTTTGTGTGTCTGTTTGTCGGGGTGCTTGCTTAATGTGAATCTCTACTAGAATGTACGCTCTGTGGGAGCAGTGACTTTGCCATGTTCACCACTACGTGTAGCTACTCAGTAGATTCTAAGTCAATATTTGTTGAATGAATAAGCTTTTGGGTACCTTAGAAAAGTCTCTTTAAATCAAAGCCTCGCATCTATTTATGATCTAAATCCTGAAAATATCCTAAATGGTCTACCAGTAGAAAGATGGGTAAGTTAGCAATCAGCAGGAACATTGTGTTGTTTTTAAAATGATAATTTGTAGAAAGTTTGTATTGACATGGAAATACTTACATTAAATCAAAAGAGGATACACAGTTTTATTATATGAGCACAGTTATTTGAATCAGGGTTTCTCAGCCTCAGCACAGTTAACATTTTGGGCCAGATAATCCTTTGCTGTGGGGTGTCCTGTGCACTGTAGGATGTTTAGTAGCATTGCTGGCCTCTACCCAGTGATACCAGTAGCACCCACTCCTCACAGTTGTGACAATCAAAACTGTCTCCAGACACTGCCAGGTGGGGAGTGGGGGGTCAAAATAGCTCCCAGTTGAGAATCACCAACCTGTCCATTGTGAAATTGTAGTGAGAAAAAAAAAAAAATGGAAACAGTTAATACTCAGAGATAGAAAAATTGCTGAGTAAATTGTAGAGCCTCCATGTAATATCATGCAAATAAATTAACCAACCTCAAAAATTATGTATTGAAGCTTCCTTTACTGGGAGGAAATCCATGAAACTGTTAACAACTGTTGCCTTGTGGATGTTGCCAGCAGCCCTTGGGCAGAAGGTGTCTTTTCATCACCATTTCCCACAATGTTTCAACAGATGGAAAAGAAAAAGCAAGAGAACAAAATGAGAAGAGACCAGTTGAGCGACCAGTACTTGGAGCTGTTAGAAAAGCAGAGGCTATACTTTAAGACTGTGAAAGAGTTCAAGGAGGTAAGAGGAAGGCTGGGCAACACATTAAGGCTAACGTGAGATATATGTTCACCTCAAAAGTAGCCACTAAAAAACAGCAGTTTATTTGGTTTTCCTTTGGTCTGTGAAGGAAAATAACAAGACAGAGTGTGATCTGGCAGTGAAGTGTGGCGCCTAGGTAGCTGAAGATTGCGTTTTTCTGTGGCCCATCTTGAGGTCTAATTAAATGTTTCCAGACATCACATCATTAGTTTTCCTAACACTTAGTAAGCACATTAAACTCACAAAATGACTCCATCAGTCCACATCAAGGGCCACCTGGAAACAGCATTTGTTGTGGATTCAGATACAGAATCTCCTCTCCTGCCAATCTTAGGGTAGGGAGGGACCTCAAGAAACTGTGTGGGAAGAGAGAACTTTGAAGTGTCACAGGTTTGAATCCTACATTTACCACTTACCAGCTGTGTACTTTGGTAATGACCTAATTCCTCACAGCCTCAGTTTCCTCATTTGGTGGGTTCCGCTGGGTCAGATGAGAAATTTGAAACATCCAGTACCAGGTCTGTCATCTCCTAACACCCAACACTCAAGTCAATTTTGGTTTTCCCTGTTTTTTCTTCCTGCATTTGGGCAGTTACTCTTCATTGTTCCAGAAAGAAAAGTGCCTGCCCTTAAGAGATTTTCCAAAAAGACTTCATTTTGTCCCTTGCTAGGGTCTCAGCAGCTTTATTTTAAGGAATTCCTTCTCCCTAACCTAAATCCATGTGGTTTCAGTGAGTTTAGACTGCTGAAAATACAGCAGAGTTAAAGGTAGGTTGTATCCTGGTGTTTGGTCTGCAGAATAAAAAATGTAGTCTTCCCATGCTCATAATTTTTTTCTTATTTTAAGACCTTTCTTTCTTCCTTCCTCATCTTTCCCTTCTCTACTACTTTTTTTTTGTGATTTAACTTCTGGAAGCCATATCCCATAGGCATTTCAAAATATCATCTTTTCCAGTGTTCCAGCTCCTACTGTACCCTTGGACAGATGCCAGGTTGTAACGCAGACCTCCCCCTCCTTAAGGAGCATACGCTGTGGTGGGAGAGACGGATGACAAGCTAAGAACAAGTCATAACAAGTAGTAACAATTCCAGACTTTGCCGTATGAGGAGACTGGTTTAGGTGGTGTGGTCCGGGAGGGCCCTCTAGGGTGAGCAGGACATAGCCATGGGAAGAAAGAGTTCTTCAGCCATAGCAGTGCAGGAATGGGGAGTGGAGGGTCTGCGGCTCAGTATGGGGCTCCTTTAAGGCTAGCACAGACTGAAGCTGAGGTCCCAGAAGGGCCAGTGAGCGAACTGGCAGGGAACAATTAGGAATTTGCTGCCCTACTCAGAGCTCGTCCTTCCCTTTAATCAAAACTCACAAAAGGAGAACTGCATCTCAAATTTTGCTGGGAGACACCCTTTTGACAGTGTAGAAACAAAAAATCAAGTAAGTTGAGGAGGATAAGTATAAGCTGTCAAAGCAATTGACAATGAAGTGGAAAAGCTCATTCTTGGCCAGCAGGCTCTCAGGTGAGAGCTTAGGATGACCTCCAAAGCACCAGTTCCTTCAGAGGTGTTAAGTGGCTTGGGTCTGAGTTCCCACCTGTGCTGGCAGTCATTGTCACACCAGACACAGAGGGTGGTTCCTTCAGAGCCAGGTAAGACACCTAGACCAGATTCTGGCCGGGCCTCTTTCCCTGAGTCCAAAGCAAGTCAGAAGAGGGGGAGGGGATGTAAGAATGTTCTTACATATTTCATTTAAATATATTTGACCACACCTTTAGCATGTCCTTTTATTTTTTGGTGTTAAAATTGTCTTAGAAAATAATTGTGATGGTGGGTAGTCCTTTTTTTTGTTTTTTTTTTTGTTTTGTTTTGTTTTTTGTTTTGAACATTTTACTTGGCAAAAATTTAAAATTGGCAACCACATGTCAGTGTTCCAGCATCTTAAACACTGCTCCTGCGAGGTAATTTGGGGCCACCACAGGTGTTGAGGAGGAGGTGATGATAGGGACTTGCTTGCTACTCCACAGCCTCTACCCCATATTTTCAGCCAGACTAGTTCTGCTGCTTTTCTGTTTTATATATTACAGTTTAATTTGGACTTTCATCCAGGGTGGAGCCTTCTCCCAGCACCCTCTATTTTGCCTTCTCACCATCCCCTCACTGGTTTTTGCGTTCTAAATTCTCACTGCATCCTGGGCCCAAGCACTTGTAGTGTGCCATAATTATTCTTCATGGAAAACACAACATTATTGTCTACGAGATGGTTTTTTGCCAGCTTTTTTGCCAGCTTAGCGGTTGCCTTCGTTGGGTTTGGTTTACCCCACGTTAAATGGGCAACAGTGATGCGCCATGGGCACCATTTAGGTACCAAGTCATGCCTGCATCCTGACTCCCAGCCTCCTCTGGTTCCAGAAGCTTCTTCATTAGAGACATTGGGTTTTCTCTAAAATCCCGTTGACTTACCCTGAGAGAGCTAATTAATTGTAAGTCTGCCAGGAAACAACATGTACTCTGACATCACCTTAATCACAGTATTAAGTGAATTGTGTCTCTAAGCCACAGTTTCATCAGGTCATGAAACTAAGATTTAAATTCCATAGCACTGATAAATTCAAACCCTGCATTTTTGTGAAGCTGGCTTTGGGTACATAACCTTGAGTGAACTTAGCTCTCTGTCTGGCACCTAGTGGGCCTGGATAGAGTTTTCAGCAGGAAAGAGACTGAGGTGATGAGACATTCCCTTTTCTTCTAGAAACAAACAGCCAAAGCGCCTCTTTTATATTTGCTTTGAAGAGACAGAGACTATGATTCTGTAGGCTCACATACTAGGTGACATTGTAGGCTGTCTCTACTGAAAAGTATAAGCATCATCTAGTGTGCTGTGACACACACAGTTCCCCATGGTAGAGTTCAGATGCTTCTGGGTTGTTTTTGCCTCATTTAAATGGTGAGGTGGGTGACAGTTTAAACTTATTTATTGTTTTATATTTTTGTTATGGAAATCTTCAAAAATACACAAGTAGAGAGTATAGTATAACAACATAATAGTGTAGCTCTCTGTTCTTATTCCATCTCTTCCCCTCCATTTGTTTTAAGCTGGAGTCTTTTTTCCCTCAAATACATCTCAATCCATTTTAAAAAGGAAAACTTTGTTATTTTCTAAAAGAAAATAACATGTAACCCAGCATCACCTTATTTCTGTCACCCCCACCGCCCTCCCCATGAACTGCCTCTCCCCAAAAAGGTGCTGAAAAGTGTCAGAGCGCCTTGCTTCTGACAGCCTCAAAGTATTCAGCCTTACCACCAAGGCAAGCACCCACCTGTTTCCTTGTTCCCTGAGTGAAAGATACGTCTGAATCCCGTAGATGAGCCAGCACTAGTCTTAGCAAAACCAGGGTCGTTGTGGTCATGCTGCCATCACACCGCCAAAAGATCAGGGCCTCCAGAGATCTGAGAGCACCTGACCCTGGCCCAGGGAGGTGGAAAAATTGACCATGGGGGTTTTGAGTGCAGAGGGTTCAAGGGTAAAAGTTTTTCTCCTATAATAAATGCACCTCCAGGAAAACACAGACCCTGGAGGCCTGACCACTGCCAAGCCTGTGAGCTCTACCTCTCCGGGTCCTTTCTGCTACCGCTTTTATCTCCCAATTTAAAAGCAGGACTCCTTGTGACCCTGCCCAGAGAATGGGGTTGGAGTTATTGGAGGTTTGCTAGCAGATGCAGGTATCCTGAGCTACTAAGGCCAGTGGAACGAGGGCAGGAGGCGCAGTTAGAAGCTTTTGAAGATGACCCCAGAAGGGAACATGAAATGATGCAGAGGTGACTTGTGCCACTGGATGTCAGATTCTACAGGCAGAGGATGGGGCAGTGACCTCCCTCAATGATAACCCGTAGCACACGCCATTGATTTAATACAGTTTGGTTTTAAGGAAGGGCGGGTTTTTTTTTTTTTTTTTTTTTTTTGAGACGGAGTCTCGCTCTGTCGCCCAGGCTGGAGTGCAGTGGCACAATCTTGGCTCACTGCAAGCTCCGCCTCCCGGGTTCACGCCATTCTCCTGCCTCAGCCTCCCGAGTAGTTGGGACTGCAGATGCCCGCCACCACGCCCGGCTAAGTTTTGTATTTTAGTAGAGACGGGGTTTCACCGTGTTAGCCAGGATGGTCTCGATCTTCTGACCTCGTGATCCGCCCGCCTCGGCCTCCCAAAGTGCTGGGTTTACAGGCATGAGCCACCGTGCCCGGCCCCATTATCTCTTGATGAATATCTTTTATCCTATTTTCTGAGTTTCTTAAAGATAAGAATATTCTTTTTTTTTTTTTTAACAAAGGTGACTATTTTATTGTATTTGAAGAATATTCTTAACCTTCACTGTTGTTAGAACTCTGCGTGTTTTGCCTGCTATGTAAACTAGGGCTCTCTTTTTAGGCTGCTGTCTCCAAAGCCTTTCCCCACTCACTCACCATAGTACGCCAAGACTGGCAGATAAGTGTGCTTTCTGTTTCCATCCCCTTGAGGTTTCATAGACTTCATGAAGTCTTTAGAAGTGACAGTGCCTACCCTCTCATCCTGTTTTCAGTCTGACAGCCCAGAAATGTAGCATCATTATAGTTATTTTGGTGTTGATGTTATAGGTCATCAGGAAGCTTCACCATGCTGGCGGCAGCATGCCAAGAGACTGGGTTGGCCAGGAGATGTCTCCCATAGGGATATGGGAAGGGCACTGAGGCCATCTTGGCCTCACGTGGGTGCTAATGTAGTCACCACTCTCTCTATACTCTCTGCTTCCCCTCCAGGAGGGCCGCAAGAATGAGATGCTGCTGTCCAAGGTGAAAGCGAAGGCCTCCTGAACATCCCCAGCCATGGTTGTATGTCATTGATTTTACTTTTAAGCACCGTATATCAACTACAAGATCGTGAAATGGTTCTGAAAGCGAGAGATACAGGTGTAATGGTTTCAACAACCTGGATGTTTTCTTTCTCCTCTTTGCTTCCGTTCATCTCTGTTGGCTGCTGTTGATGGAATCAGACTGTAAACATGTGGCTCGGATAACACCCGGCATCCTGTGAAGAATGTCAGCAGTACTTTTCTCTGTTGATCAACTTTTATGTCTCCAGTAACATTGCACTTGCAAAGGTACCTGTATTTGTGTGGACTCTGAATAAAGAAGAATTCATTTGTTTAGCAAGTATTAATTGAGCACCCACTGAGAAATAAGCACTGAGGAAGAGTCAGAGACATGTAAAACAGAGTTCCTACTGCACAGGCACCCAGTAGGTGGCCCAGGGAGGCAGATACACAGCACACTTGACCACAGAACTGGACCATCTGAGATGTTTTTCAGTAAACAGAAGGCATGCAGCTGAAATGATCAGCCCATGTAGTGTTGGTCACTTGGGCCTTTCACCTGCCATGGTACCTTTTGTTCCTAGCTCCTCCAGGTGCCAACCAGCAGGCTTAGTGACAGCAACCGGAATGAAAGTTCAGTGTCGTTTTAATTTTTATACGTTACTCAGGTTTATTTCTCAGAAAATTGAAAACAGACCTTGTGCTGGGGAGACTTCAATAAAAATTACACCTTCCCCTGCTCCAATGTTCATTTGAGTCACAGCATGCAGAGGGGCTGTGCATCCCCCTCATTGAAGGCACATTCGATGAGGCTACACTGCAGATGGGTCATGATCTGAGCCAGGAGAGAGAGAGAGACACTGTTCCCTGCACTCAAGGCAAGTAGGGTGTCAGGAGGAAGAGCAGTGGGGTTTGCAGAGATCCAGGGAAACTTCCTGGAGGAGGCAGCATTTGGGCCCAATCTAAAGGGAGAATTGGATGTTGACAGGCAGGAAGATTGTTTTAAATGAAAATACACTATGATTAAAAACCCAAGAGGATGCAGAGGAGTGCAAGGCATGTGTGTTGGGAAAGGAGGGGATACACTGGTCTCTTCAGGAGGCTTCAGAGACCCATCTAGGAAGTAGGGCTGAGACTAGACTTCGGAGGGTTTTGGAAGGGCAGCTGACGGTTGACTTTAATCCTTGGAAATGACCAGTGCAGGTCAGACACGGAGCTCCTGCTGCCCTGGTCCTCAGGAGTCTGGTAACTCAGTCATGTTCAGTAGGTTTGTGCTCCTTTCTGCATAAATCTTGCAAACATACCAGGCGGCAGGTTTGGACGGTAACACAAAAGCTGAAATATGTCAACCAAGTGGGGCATTCAGCAGCCACAGAAATGTATTCATTTTTAGTTCCCTAATGGATGTGATTAAGCAGGGCTGACGTACAGATTTAAAAACACACACGTGCTGGATTAAAAACAGCCACTGGTTTCAGTACCAGGGCCAGCAAGGCCTGCCTGAGCCAGGGGGAAGCAGCAGCTTGCAAATAGAAACTGCCACGTGAGGGCGCTTCTTGGGCCATGTGCAGCTCCGCCTCAGCTGGTCCCTGAGCCGCGGTCATGTGGGGGTTTTGAAGGGCTGGGTGAAGTTGAGGCAGTTATTGCAAAAGAACAGGTGGCACTTTGAAGGCAGGGGAAGGAAACAGAATTTTGACTGCGTTTGAAATTATTTCAGTCAGGGAAACATCTGCGTTATCTTGTTAAGCAGCCTGTAGGCCCACCCCTGGCTAACTGGACTTTGTGAGCAGTTGGGGCAGTTATTGGAGTATTTGTCCACAGATGGTAGGGGAGGCAGATGACATTTTGGGGTTACTGGAGTCCACCTCTGTGCTGATGGGGAAAGTACGGCATGATTAATCCAAAGCAGCCAGTAATTCTTTTTGAAAGTGCAGGCATTTATTTTGAGCTGTGTTTCACAGGAGTTTCATTTGGTTTGGTTTTGGTATAGAGAGGTGTCCATAGATCTCTGTTCCCTTTTTTTTAAATCCACAAGGCCTACTACGGATAAATCAGTTTCTGTTGCCTGAATACACTTTGAATTAGACTACAGAAGCCAGTTTGAGCTCACATTTCACTCGTGCTGCAGGCAGCCCTCAGTGTGGGCAGTGTCTTTCTGAGTCATTAGGATATGACTTTATAATGAAGCCATACAGGCTAAGGAGATGCCCCAAGGCCCCTGATCATTTCAGAAACCACCTGGAGAGCCAGAAGAGGTCTTCCCAGGGCTATGGCTCTCTGTATGCCTAGACATAGTGTGGCATGATGCTCTAAGCCCACAGGCTTCTCCAGAGTTAAAAGGAAGCAAGAACATCCTTAAGTTACTTTTTTAAAATGTGCGCTTCAGGAGGAACCAGGTTTCCCCAGGAGGGACAGGCTCAGTCAGCACAGGGAGTTGCTAGTGGGCAGGCTGCACAGTGCTGTGGAATCGCCGCCAGCCTCTGGGTTGGGGGCTCCTTCCCACTGTGTGCTTCTTAAGGAGTGCATGGGACTGCTCTGCTTAAGCCGCAGTCAGAGCTGTTGTGAGCAGGACAAGATTGGGTGATCGCAAGGTGCATGGGGAGATGCTAGGACATTTTTTGATGTCTTTGACCTGTGCTCTGTCTCTACTGGATGACTGGGGTTAGCTAACACCACTAGAGGGAGATGCAGAGTGTTAAACAGTCGTCAGTCACGCTGAGGGGTGTTTTAACAGAGGGCAAATTCCCAGTTGGTCAAGCGTATCTCTGTTAGTCTGAAGTTCATCGTTTTAATGGTTCTAGCTCGTAGCCCTTACATATTTTCAGGATAGCTGGGTCCTGCCAGTGTCCGCTGAGTCTGTCAGCACAACCAGAAGGCCAGGCGTGGGAAGCATTCTCTGACAACACCAAGCCCTTGGGACCTCCTGAAACCTTGAGCAGAGGCTGGAGAAGGCCTTCAGACCATCCTTTCACTACCTCACCAAGTGTCATGCCTGGGACCTCAGACCTCAGGGTTGTGACGTCGATGTTGGCAGGCCCATGTCACGTCTCTAGTGACCAAAGCAGACCTGCCTGAAAGGGTACTCTGAACAGTGAGCCCTGGCCGTAACCTGTGCCCTCATATTTCTGCTGCCTCAGATGGTCTTGTTCGCCCGCTCTGTAGGTGACTGATGATCACCCTGAAAGGGAGGTAGGCATCTAACAGTAGCACAGTTACTTTGAGCCTGACCCCTTGCTCTGAAGTGCTGATGCTGAGTTGACACATGCACTGAGGAAGAACACTTTAAGGAAGCACTTTATGATTTACTCATGGCTGGTGTTGGCCTCAAGGTAAAAGAACATCTTAATGCAGAACAGTACAACAAAGTGCCCCATAGGATGGGTGCCATCATCTGTCCCCGTGGTTGAGATTCCCAAGGAAAGTGCCTTGTTCCGTGCATCTTCAGAATCCCCCACGCCCTCTCTTGATCCTTTTCATGAAGTCCAGAGCATTCCTTCTATGCCAGGCTGAAGATGCATTGTAAAAGGTAGTGCTATAGTAGTATTCCCTCTTCTCACAATAAATGTGCAAAACTCCTGGAGGATTTGGTGCCCGATCTGCAGCATACTTGGCAACACAGGGAATACCGTGGGTGCTCCACACCAGCCTTACATCCGTCCCCCAAATGTGCCGAACTCATGCCTGCCCAGGGCCACCGGGCCTGGCCCTAGGCAACAAAAGTAAGGGCCTGTCTTACCACAGTCTCCCCAGCATCTAGCTCAAGGTAGATGACTGACTGGGAAATTCCGGTTGGATAAAATGGCTTTTCCACATGGCAACTTTGCATCCTCTGTTAGCAAAATTTAGATTGAACCTTTCCTCTACTTAATGCTTACTTTGAGGACAGGTCAACAGTTTTCACAACTTTAGAGGGTCTTAGAGTGTGTTATACAGTAACCTTGAAGTTTGAGATGAAACAAGGTGTCAGAGGTTTTGAATCTTTCAAAGGAATTGCCTTTTACAGATTTTTTTTTATTCCCCAAGAAGGGAAAAAGAGAGGGAAGAACTACAGTAATGTTAGAGATAAGGTATGTTTTGGCTCAAAATGTGTCATGAATCTAAAGGTAACTTGATGGGTAGAAATGTCTCAGCCATGTGAACCAAGAAGTGGGACCACAGTGCAAGGCTGTGGGTGGCAGCACTAGATACAGTGGTGGCAGGAGTGTGACATGGAGGCACTCCATGGGGGACAGCCAGACAGCGTCTGTCAAAAGTGCAAATGCATCAGCTTTTTGAACTAAGAATTGTACCTGTGTACAAGGGTTTTGTTGAAACATTGTAATAGCAAAAAGTTGGAGAGTGCCACCAGTATAGGGGGATGGTTAAATACATTATGACCAGCTTAAACAATGGAAGAGTTTGCAGAAACTTAAAACAATGGATCCTGTGTGTGTATACTACCATAGAATGGTCCCCAAGATGCATGATTAAGTGGGGAAAAAAGAAGCCCATGGTATCTTAATGTTTGGAATGGAGAAAAATGTGTAGATGTATGTGTGTGTATATGTTTTCACACAGACATAATACACATGTATATCATATGTCTGCCTGCATATGCCTAGGATTTCTCTGGGAGGATACCCAGCAACCCGGCAGCCTGATTGCCTCTGGGAAGAGGGGTGGGAATGACTTTTCAGTGTACACCTTTTGTACCTTTTGAATTTTGTACCATGTACATGTATTATCTATTAAAAAATAGTTTTTAATTTTTAATTTGGTTTACTTTTCTTAAAACAATAGAACCAAAATGGAAGAAAATTCTCATTCACTAAATCTGCTTTCTTAAAGATAAAGCCTTTGATTCAAAAGTAGTGAGACTCTTTCTTGGGTCTTGAGGCAGTGGGCCATACAAAGGGGGGTGTCCTTTTCTGGTAGAACAGAATGGGGCAGCGAAGCAGAGGCTGGCTCGCCTCACACTCTGGGAGCATGTTGGGTCAGCAGAGGGAGGGATGGGGATGGGGAAATGGATGGTGACATGACTAATCCCTGGGACAGATGGGCTGCTGCAGGGTTCCCTCCGTCTCACAAAAATCACAGTGCAACCCTGGTCCTCTGACTTTTGGGGTACAAAAGATAAGCATACCTCTGAGTCATGATTCAAGGGGGACTGTTAACATCCTCCAGAAGCCGTGCCCATCTTGTGTGGAAACCTGCTGTGGGTGATCTCCACCCTGCCTTCTTTTAAAAACCAACACAACTCTGATTTTGTCCAGCTCCGAGGTGGCTGTGTATCAGCCCCAGGAGAGGAACACGACAGCTGTTCCAGTCGGGAATCTTACTTCTTTTGGCCAACTGCTGGTTTGCGGATGGATGTCTAAGCCAGTTATGGCCAGTTTAGGAGAGACTGCTGAACTTCTTGGAAAGATTTCACCCATCTTGAGACCATGAAAAGAGACGTCCCAACACACTGAGATTGGCAGAGGGAAAAGGTGGAAAGAGCCTGGCTCTCTGAAGGCATGACAAGCCTCTCAACCATGCTGAGGCCCACCTGCTTCCATATTCTTGTTCCATGAGAAAAATGAACCTCTGTTAGCTTGTGCATTCAACCAACAAATACTTGAGTTTTTTCTATGTGTCAGGCCCTGAGAATATAGCAGTAAAAAAAGCAGGCAAAAGAACCTGCCTTCTTGGAGCTGCCCTCCAGTGGAAAAAACATACAAGCCAGATAACTATGTAAATATTGGCATGTGGTGCTTCAGTATGCTGATTAAAGCAAGGAAGAGTATCAGGAGTGTCTGGCTTAGTGGCGGTTGCAATTTTATATTGAGAAGTGAAGGAAGGCCTCACTCACTGACTAGTGAGGCAATGAGTATATAGATACCTGTGTAAAGAACATTCCAGGCACAGGGGATAACAAGTGTAAAGGCCCTAAGGTAGGAGCATACCCAGCAGGTGACTTTGAGGAACATGAAGGGGACCTGTGTGGGGAGCCACTGGAGGGTTTTTGAGAAGGAAATCAATGCGATCTGGGTTCGTTTTGTTTGTTTTGAGATGGCGTTTCGCTCTCATTGCCCAGGCTGGAGTGCAATGGCGCAATCTTGGCTCACCACAACCTCCACCTCCTGGGTTCAAGCAATTCTCCTGCCTCAGCCTCCCGAGTAGCTGGGATTACAGGCATGTGCCATCACACCTGGCTATTTTTATATTTTTAGTAGAGATGGGGTTTCTCCACATTGGTCAGGCTGGTCTCGAACTCCTGACCTCAACTGATCCATCTGCTTCGGCCTCCCATAGTGCTGAGATTATAGGCGTGAGCCACCGTGCCCTGCCAGTCTGTTCATTTTAATAGGCATCCCTACACTGAGTGTGGTGGCTCATGCCTGTAATCCCAGCACTTTGGGAGGCCGAGAAGGGGAGATCGCTTGAGCCCAGGAGTTCAAGACCAGCCTGGGCAATATGGCAAAACCCTGTCTTTACTAAAAATACAAAAAATTAGCCAGGCGTGGTGGAGCATAACTGTAGTCCAAGCTACTCAGGAGGCAGAGGTGGGAGGATGGGTTGAGCCTGGGAAGTCAAGGCCGCAGAGAGGCATGATCACGCCACTACACTCCAGCCTGGGCGACAGAGTAAGACTGTCTCAAAAAAAAAAAAAAAAAAAAAAAAAAGAAAAGAAGGATCCCTCTGGAGGCTGTGTTGATTATGGGGAGGGCAGGGCATAGTCCAGATTTAAATATAACTAAAATGAAAGTTTTATGAGATAATACTTCCCCTTTTAATACAACACTCTTGATTATTATTATTATTTTTTTCCTGTTTTGAAAATGCTAAGCATTGAAGTGCTGCTTTCCATCATCCCATCATAGCAGATGCCTTTTTATGGCAGGTGAAATGTACTTCCCCTTGACTTTGGGCTTTTGCTTGTCCTATGGGTTGTTAGCTGACTTGATACAAGTTTTGAAAGTATGCTTGCATGGATGGGTTTACCTTCTTGCCCTTCTCTCTTGAGAAGTACCCTGTTGTCCCAAGGACAGGATGAAGGACAAACAGAGCAGGCCTAGACACAGCCTGCAGCTTGAAGCCAAGCCCAGAAGAGCCCTGCCTAGATCAGTGAAATCCCAGCCAACTCAGGCATATAAGCAAGAAATAAAGATTTGCTATGTACCACCGAGACTTCATAGTAATTGCACATGACTATTGAGAATGCAGCTGATTGAGCAAACCCCAAACTGCTTTTATGATAGGTTGTGACCTGGAGTTGAAAAGATAGCTCTCCACACCACTCAGGTGAGGGGCCAGAAGAGCAGGCTTCTGGGAATGGGACCTACATGTGGAATAGACGCTCACAGAGCACAGCCATTGTAAGAATCCAAATTCGCTCAGACAAGGCCAGGCACGGTAGCGCATGCCTATAATCCCAGCACTTTGGGAAGCCAAAGTGTGAGGACTGCTTGAGGCCGGGAGTTCAAGACCAGCCTGGGCAACATAGGAAGATCCTGTTTCTACACAAAAAGAAGTTTAAAAAAAAAAAAAATCCCTCAGATATGCCTGAAGAAACATGGAGGCCATATTCAAAGAGAAAAGTAGCATACTTCATGTGTTATAGATGGCCAAATTAATAAAGCTCTTCCATTAGCCACATCCATCCTACAGACCTGGAACTTTGTGCAATTAAATTGTGACACCTTAGTGATACCTTAGAAAATAAATCCACACATGGCCGGGCGTGGTGGCTCACGCCTGTAATCCCAGCACTTTGGGAGGCCGAGGAGGGCGGATCACGAGGTCAGGAGATCGAGACCATCCTGGCGAACACGGTGTAAATGCTGCCTCTACTAAAAACACAAAAAAATTAGCCGGGTGTGGTGGCGGGCGCCTGTAGTCCCAGGTACTCGGGAGGCTGAGGCAGGAGAATGGCGTGAACCCAGGAGGCGGAGCTTGCAGTGAGCGGAGATCGC
>NW_016826280.1:520241-523656 GCF_001698545.2 Rhinopithecus bieti
AAAAAAAAAAAAAAAAAAAAAGAAAGAAAGAAAATAAATCCACACAGGGAAGAGATGAATTCCTCTAACAGCCTCCCAACTCCATCTTAGTTATGTTCTATAGGCAAAGGGGATGGAGGGAGAACAGAGACATTACACTTACCAAGGATGTTCCTAGAATGTTAATTGGAAATCAGATGTGTTTTTGTCACTAGAATTCCATTTCGTATACTCTGAATTAAAAGGAATCATAAGTCCATCCTTGCATAAAGTCAATCATCAACTAATCTGTTTCAGGAATTCAATATTTTATAATTATTGTGAGCAGTTGAAGAAGGCTTACTAACTGAAGAAAAGTTTGTCTAAAATGTCCAGCAGAAGTTGCCACCAAATTGGCAAGCAAATAGTTTTCTGTTAAGGAAATCTAAACATAAATGTGATTCCTTCTGCCCGGGATGCTTCCATAATGAGAGTACGTTAAGTCAAAGCCCCTGCCAAATAAACAATAAAAGCACACTATCCAATAGCAAGAGTAAACCAAAAAATTCTACAGGTGCCTACCCAACCATACCCGGACTCTCCTTGAAACCTTCCTGGAATCCAACTAGAATAATGCAAGAGGATTCACTATATCAGGTGCAGTCTGCAAAGGCTCATGTGGATCTCATGCTGCAAAATGCAAGCCACAGTTGAAACATGGAGTCTAGTCAGGTTTCTGTTAG
Source organism: Rhinopithecus bieti (assembly GCF_001698545.2). Taxonomy (NCBI): domain Eukaryota; kingdom Metazoa; phylum Chordata; class Mammalia; order Primates; family Cercopithecidae; genus Rhinopithecus; species Rhinopithecus bieti. The sequence goes on from NW_016826280.1 coordinate 520,943, forward strand.
GTTCCTTTCATCTTTCTCATGTTTGGAAACAGGCAGACTTGAGTCCAAATACCTGTCTGCTATGTATTCATTCTGTGACCATGGGCAAGCTACTCACCCTCTTAGAATATAGTTAGTGAGGACTATATTTACCTTATAGAGTGAATGGAGGAGTAAGTGATCATTTGTATATAAAACCCAGTACAACAGCTATGCATGATGGGTGCTCAATAAACAGTACTTTTAAAATTTATTCCTGAATGTGCTTTTTATGAAGGGAGAGATGGGGAGATTATTAATACCCCCTATTATCTTTCAGTCAATGAGGGAAGATTCTCAGTAGACCCAAGATTGAGCTCTGACCCTTAAAAGACAACAATGATGGATGACTGAGTGTATCATTTGACTAGTAACTACATACCTGTTCCACCTCCTCCAGGTTGTCAGTCACCTGCTTATTAATTTCTTCCCTGCCTTAATTCACAAGATATGAGGTGGCTTGTAGGAAACAAGAGAGAACAACAGTAAACTATAAACTGAACATAAAACACTAGGATAGGGAAATCTAAAATTGGAATTATAGACTGGCTGGAAACATTATACACAAATAAGTAGGCTACTGGGTTTTATATAAATTCCAGAGTTAAGCCAACAATTTGGTTCTGTGCTTCTTCCTCATCAAAATGAAAATGGAAACACAGTCAATTAATAATCCTCATTGTCATGAAAAGAAAACATGACTTCACCAAGAATGTAATAGGATGATTAACTGCATCCTTATGTGAAATGCACTGATGAGTTTTATAAGAATGTTTCCTGTATCTTCCAATGAAAAAGAACAGAATTCCAAAACACAACTCCAAGAAGACTGTCCAGGGTACCATACTAATTGCCTTCATGATGTCCAATCTCTAGCAACAATAGAATGGTTGGACCATGTATTCTTCCCAGACTCTTTAGAATTCCTTCATTTAACAGGGTTGGTACCTATCAGAGCTGGAACTGTATATGGCTTGAGGTTATACTGGTGCATGATCCACAATTGCAAAAATACAAATTGTTGAGAAAACAAGTGTTTGTAACTCATTTTACAACACAATTGATCTGACTCAAATGATCTGCACTAATATGAGGCTATTTCTAGTCTTTTTCTCACAATGTATATATTCATACATCTTACTGCAGAAATACTCAATTATTGATTACATGTTGCTGTCCTAGACCCAGTCAGGAGTGTTTTCTAAGGTATGGACTATACCATAAATGTCTATATACTGTATCTATATATGCCTTTCTAAAACCCAAAAAATAATTCTGGATTCTGAAACACATCTCGTCCCACAGACTTTGGAAAAGGAACTATGGACCTGTATTCTCTAATAAACCTTAAAATAGTGGTACCATTTAGTGTAAGGGTGAAGAATATCTGTATAACTCAGATATCAAATGAACCACTGGTGGAGCAGATCCTTTGTACAAATTAAAAAGCCTAATCAATAGGCAGCTATTCTGCCTCCAAAATGAGGTAAACTGTGACCAAGATGATGTAGTCCATGCCTTGGATTCCTATACATCTGGGCCACATTTAACATTTTCTGGAAGGCCATGAGTCACTATGGAAGTTTTGGGTGGGGGTGAGGGGTTGTTGGTTTTGAATCCTACAACAGGCATCATTTTTCCCATCTCGGTATCATATGCAGGTATGTGTCCACCATAAGAATGATTCTGAGTCTAGAAATGAATTACCTGGCAAGCTTTAAAAAACACTGTTGCCCGGGGTTTCACCTCCCAGAAATGCCAATATAGTTGGCCTAAAGAGCAACCTGAATATCCAGAAGTATCTCTCACTGATGAAAAGAAAGTCATCTAGACAACTGAAGAGATGGATTACCAGACCTCTTCTTTGAGAGCCTGATTCAGTAGGTATGGTTTGTACTGAATATCTTTTTTTTTTTTAAGCAAAACTTCAGGGATCCTCATCTTCTCACAAATTGGCATACACTATCCTGTTGGGGAAGCGTTAGAGCCTGGGGAAGATAAGCTAAGTAAGGTGAATAAAAGAGGTAGAGAGGGCTCTTCTACAAAGGAGAAAGTCTTCTGAGTGGGCCACCAAACACACCACTGGGGCCATGTGCTGAGAACAGCCCTCTGAGGAATATACTATTGACAAAAGAAAAGCAAATCAGCTTCAACTCTTGCATTAATTTTAAATAATCAACAGTAGCTGCCTAGAGTGCTGTCCTGGAAAGGATTCTGAGACCAGGTTCCTGCTCAGTGGGGAGCCAAGCCATGACCAATTGGCAATGTCTGACATGCACATGGGAAGAAGGCATAGTTACAACATCTGCCAGACCTATGCTGTCTTTCTTGAGATCCTTGGCTCTGCTGCTTCTACAGTCCAAGTCCAATGGTATAACTCTCAAGACAGCATTAGCACTCAGCTGTGGAGGGAAGGATCTCAGATCACTGATGACAAAGTCCAAGTCTCCTTCCTCCTTACAATCTACCCACGTCTCTCTAATCCCCGTGTTCATCTCTGCTTCGTAAAGAGGCTCTTGAAGGCATTGTTGTACTTCCTGTTAAAAGCTGTGTAAATCAGGGGGTTGAAGAAAGAATTGCAGTAGCCAAGCCACAGAAATATGCTTTTCCAGATGGGGTGCAGGCTGCAGGCACAGAGTGACGGCAGGTAGTAAGAGGATGTGGCATTTGGCTATTTCCACATTTGTTTGCATAAC
>NW_016826281.1:0-2863 GCF_001698545.2 Rhinopithecus bieti
TCGGCCTCCCAAAACGCTGGGATTACAGGTGTGAGCCACCGCATCCAGCCAAGAAATTAAAACAATTTTAAGTAAATAGGCTGGGCGCAGTGGCTCACTTCCTGTAATCCTAGCACTTTGGGAGGGCGAGGTGGGCAGATCACCTGAGGTCAGGAGTTCGAGACCAGCCTGGCCAACATGGCAAACCCTGTCACTACTAAAATACAAAAAAAAAAAAAAAAGAAAGAAAGAAAGAAAGAAAAATTAGCCAGGCGTGGTGATGGGAGTCTGTGTTCCCAGCTACTTGGGAGGCTAAGGCAGGAGAATCTCTTGAACCCAGGAGGTGAAGGTTGCAGTAAGCCTAGATCACGCCACTGCACTCCAACCTGGGTGACAGAGCGAGACTCTGTCTCAAAAAAAAAAATTGTTTTTTTTTTAAGTAAATAAATAGGAAGTGACGGAAGGAAGGGAGCAAACTTGTAGGTAGGGCAGACATGGAGGGAACTTAAGGAAGGAAAACAAGGCAGGAAATTCCCCCAGGGGGTTTTACTGTGGCCGCCTTGAGAACCCTGCTCAGTGGTTAAAGGGACCCCCCCCCCGAATTTCCTTGTGGTTTCTGTTGTTTGCTGCAGCCTCCACAAGCAAGGGCTCAAATGGTTGATGCACTTAACGTCGATGGTTGATGCACTTAATGTCAAGGACAAATCTCATTGCTAATGCCCTGATCATTTTTCAAAGTTAAGTTTCAATAGTAAACTCATCTTTCCTTTCACACGGATGTCAATCTAGCAGTTGATAGCGGACTCCACATTTTTGAAACTTTATGTTGCGTTTGGTCAATTTCGTTCATGCAAGAGATATTTACTAAGTACCTTGTAGGAGCCTGTCCCTGTATTATCCGAAAACCCTTAACTGGTTGTTAACGGGTCTTTGAGTGTCCTCTGGTCAACCGTCAGACGACAGCGCATCTGTTTTCCTTTCCGGGAGAGGAAGGAATTGCTATTGATTTTTTTGTTTTTTCCTTTCATGGCTTTGGAAGAAATTCAAATTAACTTCAGCTAATGTCACTTGTTGTTCTTAAAAGAAACCTCAGCAAAGCCCTGCTCTGAGTCAGCTGCTCAGACAGCAGCTGAGCATGCCAGGCCTAGACTGGGGCCAGTTGCTCCAGAAAAGAGCGTTAGTGTCCACCTCGTCAACTGATTCAGAAGGCTCCACTAGCTTCCTCCTGGTGTTTGTAACAAGTGCCTGTGCTGGCAGCTGTTCTATGTAACAACTGTCTGGTTCTATGTCTTGTAGCCCAGGGAGTTAGAAAATGTAAAGTATTCAAAATCTTCTAAGGAATCAACACCTTCCTGTTTGAAGACAACCTTGGAAGCTGGTGTGGAGAAGGCCTGAATGGTGAGTAGCACATTCCTGGGGCCCCCACAGCACATGCATCAGGAAGAGTGGCCTTTCCCTGCACACAGACCTTGCCAAGACCCTCTGCCAGAGCTGTGACCGGGTGGGATGTGTCATAGGAGCTGAAAGCAAAGCATCTTATGGCAGGAAATGCCTGCAGTGACTGAGGCCTGTGCACATCTGCTCTGCATCTCAACACCTCATGAAGGCCAGGGCTTTGGGGGAAATAGCGCATTCTTTTTCCCCTTCCTTACTTTAATTCTTTCCCTTATTAAAAAAAGTTTTCATTCTGCATTTGTTTTATTATTTTTTAAGACAGGGTTCCGGTCAGTCACCCAGGCTGGCATGCAGGGACACCATAATAATAGCTCTCTGCAGCTTCAATCTCTTGGGCTCAAAAGGTCCTCCTGACTCAGCCTCCTGAATAGCTGGGACTATAGGTGCCTGCTGCCATGCCTGCCTAATTATTTTTTATTAGTAGTAGTAAAGATGAGGTCTCACTATGTTGCCCAGGCTAGTCTCAAACTCCTGGGCTCAAGCGATCCGCCTGCCTTGGCCTGCCAAACTGCTGGGATTACAGGAATGAGCCACCAAGCCTAGCCCATTCTACATTTAATGAATGCTCTTTTTCCTCTGTTTTTAAAATGGATACTTTAGGCCAGGCATGGTGGCTGACACCTGTAATCCCAGCACTTTGGGAGGCTGAAGCAGGAGGATTGCTGAAGGCCACGAGTTTGAGGCTGAAGAGAACAGTGATTGCACCACTGCATTCCAGCCTGGGAGACAGAGCAAGACCCAGTCTCAAAAAAACAAACTAATTGATATTTTTAAAAATTACGGATGTCATACATGTTCAATATGACGTAAAAATCAACTTCCTCATTTGTTTGTTAGTCAGATATGTATTGAGCCCCTACCCCAGGCCAGACCTGGTCCCAGGTGCTGGAGACACAGGAGTGACTAAAATAAAGGCCCCAGCTCACTGCCTTCTTTCACTGTCTCTTTAACCAGTTCCCCTTTTTGGGGTAACTATCCCTGGACCGTGTTCTTCTCAGTCTCAGTGTGAGAGCACGCATGCATACACACACTCATATACATGATTCCTTTTTAGAGTTTTTTGTTTGCTTGTTTTTGAGATGGAGTTTCACTCTTGGTGCCCAGGCTGGAGAGCAATGGTGCGATCTCAGCTCACTGCCACTTCCGCTTCCCAGGTTCAAGCGATTCTCCTGCCTCAGTCTCCTGAGTAGCTGGAATTACAGGCGCCCGCCACCATGCCTGGCTAATTTTTTGTATTTTTAGTAGAGACGGAATTTCACTATGTTGGCTGGGCTGGTCTTGAACTCCTGACCTTGTCACCTGCCCGCCTTGGCCTCCCAAAGTGCTGGGATTACAGGAATGAGCCATTGCACCCTGCCTCTTTTTGGAGTTTATATCTGTTTGGTTTTTGTTTAAATAGATCTTTCTTTCCTCTTATAAATACCTCATC
>NW_016826282.1:0-720 GCF_001698545.2 Rhinopithecus bieti
GTTTTTGCAGGACTTGCTAAGGAATCAGGGTTTCATCTGGGTGTGACTACAGTTATTGGAGGGGTGAAAATAAAAGATGTGGAGGTGCTTTCCTGAGAGCAAGCAGACTGCTTAGGAGTTCTTTTCCATATTCAAATGAAACACAGAAGTGCTTTGGATATGTCAAGAATGGAGGTAGCCTTAGAGTAGTGAGAGAGGAAGTATTCTGGTGGTAGACCTAACAGGAATGGCTGAAAAACTGACCATGGAGTATGAGGAGTTTGTTTTGATGTGGGTCAACTGTGTGAAAAATTGGACCCCTTCATGTGATAGTGAAGCTTAGTAACATGCAACATAAACTTTGACATATTTTGTTGAAGATTAACTCAGAGCCTTACACATAGTGAGTAATTGCTTAACAAGTAAAAGGAATTGAAAGATGTAGGGGAAAGTAATGAAGGAAAAGAATGAGAATGTAATGGCTAAATTAGGTTATCTATGCTGTTTCCTCTTCTCCCATAGATGTTTTTACCAGAATCCTCATCTTTTGAGGTAAAATCCTATGGGGAGGTTTTTCTTGACTTATTTCATTAGGAATATTTTCAGCCCCAGAAGATAATGGGAGAATTGCATTCTTTGTATTCTGATTTTGTGTAAATCTTGCTACCATACAGATTTAGTTCCCAACCTGGGCTTTGGTACCTTGGCCAATTCTTAATTCCATTTTAGATGGAGTTATTT
>NW_016826283.1:0-660 GCF_001698545.2 Rhinopithecus bieti
AAAAGAACTTTCTCAGAAAGCTTCTTTCTAGTTTTTTACTGATGATATATACTTTGTCACCATAGGCTTCAATATGATCCAGAATGTCCCTTCTCAGTTTCCCCGAAAACTGTACTAACACACTGCTCCATAAAAGGAATCGTGTATCCCTGTGAGATGAATTAAAGCACTGAAAGCATTTCCTCAGAAAGCTTCTTTCTAGTTTTTATATTAGCATATTTCCTTTGTCACGTTAAGCTTCAATGCGCTTTGAAATATCCCTTTGGAGATTCCACAAAAACAGTGCTAGCAAACTGCTCAGTGAAAAGGATGGTGTGTCTCGGTGAGATAAATTCACACATCACAAAGCAGTTTCTCAGAAAGCCACTTTTGGTTTTATCTGAGGATTTTCCTTTGTCACCACAGGCTTCAATGATATTCCAAATATCCTATTGCATATCCCATGAAAACAGTGTTATGAGACTGCTCAATTTAAAGAATGGTGTAACTATGTGAGATGAGTTCACGCATCACAAAGAACTTATTCAGAAGCTTCCTTCTAGTTTTTATCTGAGGATATTTCCTTTTCACCTTTGGCTTCAATGTCATCCAAATATTCCTTCTCATATGCCCCAAAAACAGTGCTACAAAACTGATCCATGAAAAAACATCATGTAACTC
>NW_016826284.1:0-660 GCF_001698545.2 Rhinopithecus bieti
CCCTATACCCCTCAATGCACTCCAAATATCCCTTTGCAGTTTCCATGAAAAGAGTGTTAGCAAGCTGCTCCATGAAAAGAAATGTGTAACTCTGTGAGATAAATTCACACATCACCAAAAATTCTCAGAAAACTTCTTTCTAGTTTTTTCTGAGGATATTTCCTTTGTCACCATAAGCTTAATGTGATCCAAAATACAGATTCCCCAAAAACAGCGCTACCAAAATGCTCCATGAAGAGAATCATGTAGCTCTCTGAGATGAATTAACATATCAAAAAGAAGTTTATCAGAAAGCTTCTTTATGGTTTTTGTCTGAGGATATTTCCTTTGTCACCATAAGATTCTGTGCACTCTGAAATATCCCATTCCAGATTCCTAGAAAACAGTGCTAGTAGACTGCTCAATGAAAAGAACAATGTAACTCACTGAGATGAATTCACATATCATTAAGCAGTTTCTCAGCAATATTCTTTCTAGATTTTATCTGAGGATATTTCCTTTTTAATCATAGGCCTCAATGCTCTCCCAAATATCCCCTTGCAGAATCCACGAGATCTGTGTTAGCAAACTGCTCCATGAAAAGGAAGGCGTAACTTGGTGAAATGAATGCACATATCACAAAGAACTTTCTCAGAAAGCTTCCCTCTAATTTTATCTGAG
>NW_016826285.1:0-1491 GCF_001698545.2 Rhinopithecus bieti
AATCTTGGTCCCTCTGCAACCCTTTGGATTAAGGGTCCTCTTGTAAAGGGAGGGGGGATCTCTGTCAGAGGCGTTTGAACCAGAGCGACTCCGTTTTGAGTGAGGGCTAGGAAAACGAGGCTGGGGCTTGTTGGGCTGCATCCCCAGAAAGGCAGGCATTCCTAGCCTCTAAGATGTTTAAGGTTAAAGGAATAAATTAATAATGTTTTCTAAACAGACCCAGACTTGGAGTTTCCAGATATCCTGATATCTGGAGAACAACGGCATTCCTAATTTTGCTTTAAAGATAACAATATTGATTCTTGTGAAATATAGTAATTAAGAAAATTAATTCTTTATCACAAGCCCTTGTAGCATAGCACATCTCCCCATATATATGAGCACTGTACCTAGAGTGGACGCATTCCTCCTCTTACTTTTGGGAACATCCTACCCTGTCTATGCAGTAGCTGTCTTTTCACCACTTTACTTTCTTAATACATTTGCTTTTACTTTGCACTGTGGACTTGCCCTAAATTCTTTCTTGCATGAGATCCAAGAACCCTCTCTTGGGGTCTGGATTGGGTCCCCTTTCCTCTAACACCATCTCATCTTGCCTGCTTTAATGTCACATTGCTTGCAACTTTTGAGTTGATTGGCAATTAGGTTTTAGTTATTTTATTATAGATGGGGTTTGTCTCCCAGATCAACTAGACTGTAATCACTTGAGGGCCCAAGTGGGCTCTTGTTTAGCACACTACTGAGCACTCAGGAAATCCTAATTAAATGTTTATTGAAGTAAAGACTGGACTCTGGGCTTCACTAACTTTCCTAGAGACTGTTTTGAGTTGGCTTTTTGTCTCCACAGGAATCCAGATAACCACTCTCTTTCCTAGCTTTTGCAGCCTCACTAATACAATCTGGTAAGACATGTTCAATGTGCCTAGTATAATAGATTCCATCTGTCTAAGGATTGGTGAAGGTAAAAGAATGATATCACATAACCTGAGGCTTCTCTGCCTTGAGTGTCCCTGTGCCTGAGGCTTATGTTATTTGGGGGAAGCACTATATTAAGTTTGGTCAGCCTCAAGGACAGACACTGGAGCCTCTTATTTGAGAGTAAGATAGAAATGCCTCCAGGTGGACTGAGCTGGGACCAAGGTCCACTTCACTTTAAGATTATCCTTTTGATCATCATCGGGTGATGGTATTACGTAGATTGAAAACATTAACCTTCAGCCTGGGCTATTTTTCTCAGATATTTTGTGGTTAAAGATGATATCTAAGGTGAATAATCAATGATAGGAAAGTGCACAAGTTAAACAGTGAGTTGCTTGCAGGCAGCTTGCTGGAACAAAAGGGGAGACAAGGAATTATTAAGGAAAAAGTCAAGCATTTACTAGTGCTTTGCAAAATAGAGGAGGAAATGAAAATAGGGTTTCTGTGGTAAATGAACACAGAAAATGGATTTGCCTCAGTTCTAAACTTTTTTTATCACGCCAGTCAAATAGT
>NW_016826285.1:2057-7601 GCF_001698545.2 Rhinopithecus bieti
GTCACATTCCAATGAGATAGGAATTTTGCTGCTTTCTCTGTAGCTCTACCTATAGCTGTCATTGTGGGTGGCATCTAGATGTCAAGTTGGTTGAATTTTTTCCATGAAGAAAACTACCCAACCTTGGAAATTTCTTCCTGCAACTTGGAAACCTGCCTGCACTTCCACCGGGGACTAAGGGCAGGCCTGAGGCACTGACTGGTGAGAAGGCAGAAGATAGAAAAAGAAGAAGGGGGAGTGTGGGAGGAGAGAAAGGACAGGGATAAAGGCAAAGAGAAAATTATTGAACCAGCCTGTTAATTGCACTTCCTACTTTTAGTCCTGTCTCTCTTTAATCCACTTTTCACAGAACCACCATTGATCTTCCTCAACAAACATCTGATCGTCTCATTTTCCTCTTTAGTGTTCCCTATTGACATGAGCATCAAGTCCATCCAAGCTCCTTGTCATGATGTATAAAGCCTTGCATTATCTGTCTCTTGCCATGATCAGTCTCACCTTCTCTTACTTTCTGCCTCCCACTTGATGCTATGGTAATAGTGATACTTACATACAAAAGCCTTTCTCATGTCCTTGCCCAGGCAAATTACTCTTCCTGAGAAAACTGTTTCTAACTTTATTTGCTAATTTCTGTCCATACTTCAAGATACAGCTCAGATAGCACCTCCAATTCCTTCAGTTCCATGGGATCTATGAATACCTCTATATCTGTCTCTTACCCCATTATATTAAAATTATGTATTTACATATTTGTCTTCCTCACTAAACTGAGAGCTTGTTGAGGAGGAAGCTAAGGGCACCCAAAGTATTTCAAATGGTGGTAAGTGGTATAGAGAGGGCAAAGGCAGTGGTCTTAAGTGCCTGTCAGAAGCAGGTTTGAGCTTTCTTCCTGTTCAACAGATGCCTGATCTCTCATTGGGATACATATTTGTGAAAAGTTGTTATGCAATTATTCATTAAACTCCTGGCTCTATGAAATGTTTGCATTTGCAATGGATGTCCTTAATACCTTACCTCTAGGGAACAATGGAATTTCAGAAACTGAGGCAGGCTGACATAGAGACATAGTTTTCTTGACCCTTGTACCATGTGGTGTAGGCAGCTGTCCATTAAGCCTGTGCTTTCTTAGGGTCACCTTCAACCCAATGCCCACTGAGCACCATGGTGATTTGTCAGTAGTCAGTTAATTTGTCTCTTCAGAAAAAGCACGTGGGTGTGTTGATTCTGGGGCTCTAGCTAGAGTGTGAACTCCTTGAAGAGAGAGACTATTTTTAACTTGGCTGGGACTCCCCAGAAGGCTCTATAATATGAGAGAGCCTTGTGGGGAGAGGGATTTCTTGACTAAATCTGCTGATCAATGTGGGGGTTCTCTTTTTACATTATGCCTAAACCAGAGTGGAGAGCAATACTTTAATATAGTGCTATCAAGATTGGTTGTCCTGTACCTTAAACCCCAGAGTGCTCTCTTAACTGTAAGTCTGAGGCTTAAATAAAATCTAATGCAAAGGAAGTGAAGGATAGATGGGGAACAGCTTGGACCATCAAACTTGGTTGCTTTAATCACACTATCATTTCTCAGAAATTTCGAATGCTTCTTATTGAAAAATGAGAAAAAATGAAGGAATCACATCTTATAGTATCTAGAGAAAATGTGCTTTAATTAGCCAGATCCAGTCTTTCCTTATTGGAGGAATGCCAGTTTTACTAATGGAAAGAGTTTTCTCAGACCATCTGTCAGTTATCACAGCAGGCTGTGCTTAACCCTTTCTGTGCCAGCATGAAAAAATTCACTAATCTAGTAAATTGCTCCATCAGGTGCTATGGAGAATAAGGCATGGCATCTGCCTTCGAGGGGCTTAAAATTTAATAGGCAAGACAGGAGACATACACGACCATGTATAAAGCAGGCAGAATGCACTAAACGTTATAAGAGAGCTACCAAATGTGGTGGAAGCATTAATGAGAGGAAGATTACTCTTGGCTAGAGGCTAGGGAAGCCTTCATGGAGGCACCTAAAGATAGGTGAAAAGGGCAAAAGTTGTGTGCATTCTCGGTAGAGGGACGAGCATGTTAAATGCCATAGAGGGGAAAAAGCCCAGGACAGGTCTGTACAATGAACGGGAATAGTCTAATGTGATAGGAGTATAGGATGTAGAAACAACAGTAGATATGGTTTTTCAGATTGTTTGCGGATCACATGAAGGAGGCTTCTGATTGTCAGATTAAGAGGTAGGCATTTTATTCTATAGCGTAGACAATGGGTTGTCAGTGCCTTGCTCAGAGCTGTGCTTTATTTGGGCATCCTAGGCAGTATGAGTTAAATGCTGAGCTATTTTCTCTAACTTCAGGGGAGGTGGAAATGGGTCCCTGGCTTCTGCTGTTCAAGATGTGATGCATTGGGTTTTGCAGATTTAGAGCTATATTTTTCTTTTATTATTTGCTACTAGATTGATAGCCCTGAGGTGGCTGCTTAGGATAAGACATCTAGCCTGGCTGGGATGAGAGGGTACATTTTTCTGCTGGACTTTGAATCTGTGTAAACTTTGTAGGTTTTGAGTTAACCTGAGCCAAAGTTTTAATATCTGCTTGATGTTCTTTATGTTATAAATTATGTATGTATTTACATATGAATGTGCATGTTTCCAAATTTTGCGGGGGGTTGGGGGATAATTTTTATAACTCAGTTGTTCTGTGTTTCATGGAATAAAACAGCTGGAGGTTGGGGGTGGTGGTGAGGAGGATGTGGAGTCACATCTTAAATATCTGTATTTTTATTCTCCAAGTTCCTTCTGGCTTAGTGCTATCAAGAGGCTTACATTATGGGGTATATTTTTTAAATAGGAATAGCACCAGCATTTCTCAAAATCTGGCCCTCCTTGAAAATTTGCCACAGAATTCACCCGGAGAGGTACCTCGTTGGGCTGAAATCAGAGGCCATATAGCAGCTGCCTGTTTAATAAGCTAAACATGAGATTCAGATACGTGCTCAGATTTGAGGACTACTTAAGTAACAAAAGATTAAGAGCCAAGAAATGGATTTTTGAATTTTAAAAAGGTGAAAAATGGCAGATAATAAAGCTATTAAAAGGAGTTTTGAAAAGCCTAGGAAACTTGGGCTTTTGGATATTTTTCTTTTAATTTGGCAAGATAGGAATTTCGCAGTCAAAAAGAAAAATTTGTGGTAGAAGGACCTTCACATCTTGAAATGGTCTTTCTCCTTTTTTCTCTCCCTCTAGAAATCTGACCTATTCCTAAAGGCTCATCTTCTCTTACATGTTCCATGACCACTCTAGTCAATGAAAATTATCTTGGTTTTTAGAGTTGTCTTCTCTTATATTTGACATTCAGCCTTAGGGCCTCTTTTATTTTTAACTTGCCTACAGTGGTGACTTCACTTTTTAATTAGGATTTACGAACTTCATGCCTGTTGATATGGTCTCTCCAACTATTCATGTTTATCACCCAGTAAGAGCCAAATAGATGCTTCCAGTGTGCATGAGAGTATTTCAGAGGGCATAATGCAACTTTGCTTGAGGAACATGAATACTGAAGCTCTGTTGAGGGAAAGTGAACTTAAAACACATGGTTATATTCACTAAAATAGTCAAATACTTAAAAATGTAGTGTGCAGAGTTCTCTTTCTCCCCAATAGTTTTTAAAGAAATGTGGTGAACCAAAATTCTTTATTTTCGTTTATGAGAAATAAACCCATTTCCATAACTCACCTTTTGTTTCAACACTTTCTTTCAATTTCACCTATGACTCAGACTTGGTTTATTTCTGGCAGTAAGTTGTCTTTTAACTGAGAAGTGAAAAGAACTCAGAACAATGACTTTCCAACTCCTCTAGTCCTTCTATAATAGTTCTTAAGTGCTGAGAGATAGTCGTTTGTGTGTTCACTGATTAAATCATCCATTATACCGGCCCTGTGTTTGAATCCTTTTCTTCCTTTTGGAATTTGATAACTGACTTTCTTTAATTTCATTTGTAGAAATGCATCTCACCCATTTATCCCTTCCCCTCATTCTCCCTTCGAAGCCATAGTGTCCCTCATTTTAGTGTGGGGGACTAGGGGTGGGTGGGAATTGATGCCTGCCTGGGGTTTTTAAGTACCAGAAGCAACATTATTTCTATATTTTTTGTTCTGCCACTGAAAATGCCTCAGCCCACACATAACTAGTTCTGGTTCTCTTCCTGTTCCTCCGCCTACAGCATCCTCCCTCTCCTCTTCAGATGCCTGCCCCCCTTCACAGAAGGCCACTTTCCTTCACAGTTCCAGAATGGTTTCATTCATCACTGTCACAGTCCCTGTCAATGGTAAACTCTGCCATCTTATCTGTGGCCACCAGTAAATGAGTTTGCATTTAACATTTTAAAGAGTTTTCTTTGTTTCTGACATTTCTCCACCCACTGATACTTGTACTTATGCGGCTTACTGTCACCTTTTTTTCCTGCCAGTTGGTTGGCAGGAACCAATCTCCCCCAGAAAATGCAAGAGGATCGTCCTGTCACTCAGAAAATCTTTCTAATCTTAATCTGACATTGGTTACAAGTGCTCACGTTCTTCTTTGGGTGAGAAAGACAGACTTAAGAAGAGGAACAATTTGAGAATTTGGCAGAGGTAGCTGAAAGTTGCAAATGATTATATTGGACATTGGGAAATTTTGGATTTGACTCCCTGCCCTGGGCTGACCTGCTGTCAGTTCTGTGTAAATTACTTAGTCTATTTGTGTCCTCTTCTGTGCTATGGGGATGATGTTAATTTCTAAATTGGGATGGGAGGTAGGTAATAGATACCACAATTTGAAGTATTAAGAGTATCAAAAATAATGATACTGTTTGTTGAAAGCTTGGTATGTGCAAAGGTGCTAGGTGATTTGTACTCATGATGTCTACGTCTCAAGACAACATTGAGCAACTTGGGGCCCAGAGTAATTCAGTGTCTTGCTCAAGATCACACAGCCACAGCTTGTAAGGAATGGAACAAGAATTTAAACATAGATCTGTCTGGTTCCAGAGTTCGCACATGTATGATGACTTTGTTACATAAGATCAGGGTAGTACTGAGCACAATTGGGTGTTCTCAGTGATTTGTGTCTCTCCTTGCCTTGGTCTCCTTCAGGATATCGACTGATACTGGGTTTGTGTGTGACCAATAGTGTCTGTGTTTGAATTTCAGTTTAGCCATTTGCCAGCTATCTAACTTTAGGCAAGTTATTTAGTTAATCACTCTGTGCGTATTGTCCACATCTGTAAAATAGGATGATAAAGGTTGATAAAAACCTTTACCCCATAGATTTGTTGTGAGTGATGACAAGTAAACACATATAAACAACTTTTGCTTAAAATATTGTAACCCCTCAACGATTGTTACCTATCATCATTGTCAGCTGCAGCATTATTTCCCTACAGTGCTTCTCTGCAGACTTGTTCTGACTGGTTGTTTGACCATGCTCCAGATGGATTCTTCCTTTTATCCGTGTGTGTGTGTGTGTGTGTGTGTGTGTGTGTGTGTGTAACAACTTGTTCAGTTTTTTTTTCTTT